>NW_024582473.1:793230-840421 GCF_018398535.1 Haplochromis burtoni
GACAAACTGGCTTCTGAAAAGCGAGAGGCCAGTTAAGGACACAGCAGAAAGACGAGCTGTGGCTTTCAGTCTTATCGCAGTGGCTGATCGCTGCCAGATAAAATCAGCTGAAATGCACAATATCAATCAGGCACCGAGCATAAACACATCCTAAGAATACCTCCGCCCCTTTCTCACACTCCAAATTAAATTCTGTTAAAGCCTTTCAATGAGGATTAGATTTTGACATGGTGAGCTGCTAACGAGGTGTTTTTAAAATGCTGCACTAGAAATTAAGCTGCATCTGTCACCAGCTGTGTGACCGACGGGTGCCCGACACACACACGCTAACACACACTCGCAGCTTTAAAGGGCAAATGAATGGATTGCTTTAACAGATCAGATGCTCTCTCCATCTATTTTACCTTTAGGTCTCACATTTCCTGACGAGGATCCGGTGCCCAGATAGTGTTTGAATGTGTCTCCACTGAAATGTGCATCAGATCTGTTGTGACATGAAATGATTTGGAAGACACGGGGTGACCATCTTACTCCACAAATACTAAACACACACACACACAGCTCTGTCTGTATGTCTGTCTGCAAGCTGTCATCAGGGATTAACTTAACACACAACTGCACGTGCACACATGCACACACTCTTTCAAACACTATCCTCTTTTGTCCAGGCTGGACAGCTGTTTGTGTATCTGCGTCCTCGGCCTGAAGGACTCGGAGAAACTCATTTATTCAGTTTGCTGTGTGGTTGTAAGCTTTTGCCTGTTTTTCTTTTGTTTTTCATTATGAGGTTTTCAGTTCATTCTACGTAACAATGTTACATCATTGTTGTGCACGTGCTGTCCATAAATCCCTGCACACCTGTATGTATGTATATAAACTCAGGTTTTTTTAAGACCGCAGAGGCAGATGGCCAATAGGGTGAATCCAAAAATCACACGTAGATTTTCTATAGTTTAAAAGAAGGAAGAAATCATTTATCTGTGGGATAAGCAGCGAAAGAGCTCGACAGCTGGTGAAGACATTCACCGGCTGCAAAATTAAGTTAAATTCAAAGCATTTCCATCATTGAGAGGTTCAAAAAGTACATCAGTGCTTGCATGTTGCATCTCTTTGAGATAATTTACCTGAATGTCAGCAACAGAACCACAACTCATACACTCATTCACTACATATGTCTTTTTTTCTCATTCTCATGCCCCACGCTCTCGCCCCGTTTCTCATTTCTTGTGTCCCTCAGTATTGCATCTGGTCCCTGCAGGTGAGTTTATATATAATTAAAGTAACTCCATGTCGATAAACTGCTAGTTAAGTCATATTCACACTCAGCCATTGTGCATAGATAATGTATGTTGTCCTTGCACGTTTTTCCAGGTCTGGTTACATAAACCGTGGTGTTTTTGGTTTAAAGATGTGAGCAGCTGCTGCTAACTGGGCCTTATACCACCCCACACTGTCTGTGCCAAACACAGCACCAGGGGGTCAAGCACACACACAGCTGCACACACACAAAACACTCTAACAAAATTGCATAATCTAACTGTATCGCCCTCTCCTCTTGTCTTCTCATCACTGCTTGTCTCTATTTATCTCAGTGATACACACACACACACACACACACACACACACACTGAATGTATCCCCAGAAGCCTAAATGCCAAGTTACATAATTTCCAGTCTTTTGAGTAAATTGAATGGTTTTGCAGTGAGTATGCCAAGCATGGCACCAGGAGGTCAGAAACACACAGACACACACATAACCCATGTAGTTAGTGGCTGTTTAAGAGTAATTGCAGCCTTCCTATTACTGCATGTTTTGTTTGTCTGATTGCACAACAGTGTGCAGTTTATTCTGTGGTTCACTTGGATACATGTTGAGCGCTACGAATTCTTACAGTGACCAGTGTTTACAGTGGAAAAAGGCACGTTCGTGCAAACCGAACCGCAAGCTGTGTGTTTAGACACACTTCAGTGAGAAAAAAAGAGTGGCTCAGACCTCGTTACAAGTCAGCACACTATCAATTCCTCCAGGATTAAGATTTGGTTTCTGGATGATGTTCACATTGTGAGTTTTGTTTGTTTGGTGTAGTTTTGGAAATAAAGCCTTACTTTTATGAACTGGATCAGACTAAGAGGAAGATGCTGGGGTTGGTGGACATGCAAATACACAACATTTATACCAAAAACTGTATTTTTTTAATGGTGTTCGTTAAAATGTTTGATAACTGCCTCTCACTATGGGTAAAAATTAAAGCCCTAACTTATTTCCTGTTTGCAAACCTGGCCGATCTCCGAGTGGGAAGTCAGATTGTGGAGTCAGTGTGGAGTCACAGTCCAAATGGGATTACCCTAGTTTTTCACATAAAGACTAGAAGTGCAGGTGAACAGCTGGCCTTGTTACGTCTAAAGTTAACTAACACAACTGTCAGGGCTCTGTGTGCAGGCGGATGGAGAGGAGGATCCAAATGCGAGACTCTGAGACTGAATTGAAACTGAGAACCTTAGCTTTATTGCTGGTGATAAACGAAAACATGAACTGAACACACAGGCATAATTCTGAGGGTACGACGCGACACTGAGAACAGGAAAACACAGGGCTAATATACACAGGGTGGTAATCAGGGAATGGGCAACAGGAGGGAGACACAGCTGGGAGAAATTGGACTAACGAGACAGGGGGAGCAAAGCTGCACACACTAACATAAGACATAGACTTTCACAATAAAACAGGAAATAAGACACAAGGACGCAGACTAAGAAACACAAACTTAACACGGGCAGAACTAAAAATAAACCAGAATAAGCTGGAACATAGAACATCATCATAATCATCATCACAAGCACTAAGAGAATAAGAAAACAATCAAACACACCAAAGTACCTTGAAACGCAGATTCATCATTCAAAAATAAGCCAAAACATAACTCAAAATACTGGGTCAAACTGACCCAGAACCGTGACAGTAACTCCCAATCTCTCGAAAACTGAACTCTCACTCAGTGTATATTTCTTTAAACCAATTCTGAACCCAACAGTTAGACGACCGATCTGGTTTTACATGGAGTTACAAGATTTTCTGATTTTTCAGCTTTTGTTTTTTGATGCAATCAGTAAGTCTGCAGAGTTATAACAATTCACAGTATCAGTTTTCAGTATATTCCAGTACTTTTTGTTTTACAGAAAATGTGTATGTTTTCTTAAAATTGGCATGTTCTGTGCAGCTGTCATTGCTGGAAAGAGAAAACAGACAAACCTTCTGCATTGCCAAAAAAAGTCTCACTCTAGAATAAAACATGAGACAGGTGGTGTTTTAGCTTCACTGATTATGAAGTGTGGATAAAAGTATGAAGGAGGCTCAGGAGGCCTCCCACCTTTTACTGGACCTCATCGTGCTCTGTTGTCCACTGATCAGCATTTTTTTTAAATCATTTAAATAAAATTCATGTTTCTGAAAGATCCTTAAAAAAACCCAAAAAGTTGATTTCTCGTTGTCTCACTTTTGAGCTGAGCCATAAACTTTGAATAGAGTTAGACTTTAGCAAAGCCCTTTTAAAAGCAACTTTTACTACTTTTTGGCAGTTTTGCTAACACTACCAGGGAATTAGTTTTAAGAAACTAAATAAGTGAATGCAAAGAGATCCATTAATTTGATTTCTAGTCATCACTAAGACATAAACTGCATGTATAAAATCACCAGTGAACTTCAAATCGAATTAAGAACACAAAACAAAATATAGAAAGACTTTAAATGCTGAAAATGGTCCAGAGGTAAATGCGAAGAATACTCTGAATGTGAGATCAGCCGCTTTTAAATTGGGTAAGGGTTTTGAGTCTTGTGGACCAGTTCTGAGAACTTTTTATTTAGACCTCATGCATCTCTATTACGACAGCCAGTCGATATGCCTGCAATGTTTCCTAGATGAGCTATTTCAATGCTATTTTGTGGGGTGTTGTAGGACAACTGTCATATTTGCCATTAAGGAATTATTTTATAAATTACTTCATATATAGTATAGTTATACTGTCTCTGAGTTTATGCAAAGGTAAGCAAATAATATTCTCTCCTTTAAAAAAAAAAGCAGCAAAATGCTCTTTTTATGCAGACATTCATGTGTAAAAAATATTTATCTGTTATCATATTAAGGGGCAAAAAATAACCTTAAACGTGTGGAGAACAATAATGGGGAAAGAGTGTCAAAGAAAGCAGAAAGAAAAGAAAGTAAAGGGGGAAAAGAAGAGCTGCTGGTGTAACTGAAACTCTGTTCCTGAAGACACAGGAGAAAGTGGGTGTCGTTTGCCAGCTTGGATCACTCCGACGTCTTACGTCAGTCCAGCATGGATGGACTCAGCAGAACCACTGGTGGATTTTAGCAGTGAATGAGAACCCAGATGGATTTAACCCGTCAGAGCAGGAATAAAACAGATGGTATCAGATGACTGCAGGCATCCTGAGTGACACGTTTAGATGAGACCCAGATCAGCAGGCTCACAGTTGGCTGAGATGTGAGACGACCCCTCTGGGAAAATGTCTTATCTACACATGACAGTACTGAAGTTTGAAATATGCTTCGCTGCACGTAGACTCTGTGGCGTTCGCAGCGATGCTGATGCAGCCATTCAAAGAGCATCACGCTGTCACAGAATTAATACACGTGCAAACACTGTCAAATCTGTTTCACCCTTAAGGGTTACCAATTCTAAAGTTTAGGCCTAGCGTGCCCAGCCTCATGCATGCACCATGAGGCAAACATCCCCCCAGTTTAGACCCCGGTTGTAAAGTTTAGCTACCATTAACTTCTTCCAAGGAAACCTGATTTATCACTTGTAACCTTGGGGATAAAGAATGAAATACCAAAAACATGACTTCCTCTAATGGCTGCTTGAAGGTGGCTCCAAAAATGAGTTTTATCCTGTGATAAAATGTTCAAATTTGCAGCCTTAAAAAGCATGTTTACTGTCACAGAGAGCAGAAAAGCCACCACAGGAAGTGAGTCTGGATTCTGGGGGAGTGGCTGTTTTGATTGACAGGTGTCCTAGTGAAGGTTGCTGTAGCCAATCGGTGTCTGTGAGGTCTCAGTTGGAGTCACTAAACTAGACCTATCCTGCACTTCAGAGTGCGGTTCATTGTGTTGCACGCTTACAGCTGATGGGAAACAAGATAACTGTTTGGCAGCCAAATCTCACATTAAGGCCTCAAATTGCAGTGTCCATCACTTATATACAGTCTATTATTTCACCTGGTATTTCATTGAAAAACTGTATTATTTTAACATCAGTTCACTCCACATTTAAACTTGCTTCAATGGCTACCAGTTCAGCTGCTTTCATTGGTTAACATCTTCAGCACCACTCCCACTCCTCTCTTCATTCACTGTGTGTTTTTACTGATTTCTGATCTAATCTTTTAATTTGTATACTTTCAATGACATTCTTTCTTTCAGGACTTCTTTCAGGATGCTTCTGTTAATCAAAATCACTCTTTTATGCCCATTGACTTCAGCTGAATGGTTCTACTGAAAGCTTCACTCAAGGCTAAATTCCTATAAAATTGAAACTTAGTGTTATCACCCAGCTTTAGCCTCAGCTTCTTTCAGTGCCTTCAGATCAAATGATCAGTAGAAGTAAGCACAAATTTGTAGTTCCTGGTTCTTTCCACATCTCCCTGGGGAACAATTGTCCACATTTTCCATCTCACACACTTTTCTGGAATTCCCACAAAGATGCTAATACTCTGTGCCTGTTTGGTAAACACGTTTTCTCTCTACACTTAAGACCATTTCCCCCGTTGCAGGTTAGGTTGTAGAAACAAGGCTTATTCTGTAGACACAGGCTCTGCAGATAATACTAATCATGCCAACGGCAGGGAGGGGAAAACTGATCAGAGTGACACATCACCAAACAAGGAAAACTTGTACCAAATTACAACCTATGTTCGAGGAAATATCTCGAATTCTTTTGGTTAAGCTGACAGGAGCACTGACTTGTCCGCGAGGACTGAAGAAAGGAGCGCGAGCTAGTGCATTAAGGAAAAGTACACACTATAAGATATTTAGACTACAGCTAGTCTACCCTTAGATATGAATCATTTTCTCTACTCGGTTCTGAAAACTCATTCTTGACTTTGGAAACAGGAGTTGGAAAAATATTTTTTGGAGCTTTTGACTTAATTAAGTTTGCCTTGTTCTTGGATTTGTAGAACCAGCACAGCATGGAGCACTCCTGTTTCATCTAAGAAAACTCTTCTATCCAAAACTATCCACACTAAGGTCTGTGGATGATCCAGACACACAGGACAGAGTTTCTAAAATAGCATTGTACTTATGAATATTTTAAAAAAGCAATTTATCATCAGTGTGAGCGCCACAAAAAGTGAGATGATACGGAGTAAGATGATAGGACTAAGTGAGAATGTACACTTTTAATAAAGTGGTTAATTGACCCTTTAAGACACCCCCTGAGGACCATGTGAAGGGAAGTGTTACTAACCAGTAACCTGAGCTGTACAGCTGTGCTCTGTATGTTCAGATCTCCGTTTCATCCTGTCATAATTAATGTAGGAGTTCATGCAAGAGTGATCAAGAGGCAGCGATTAAACACAACTATGCATGACGAGTACGAAAGGATAACAGGAGAGGTAGTCCACAATCTACCAACACACACACACATGCACACACACACACACACACACACATCTTCCACTGTCAAGCTCTGTGGCCTAGAGGTATGCAAAGTATCTTCCTATCCCTAACCCCTGCATGCAGGCTAAACCCAAACTTGTGCGTGGAAAAGATGTTTAGCAGCGGGAGGAAGTCATCTTTTAATCGAGGTGTGAAATCACTGACGTGCTTGAGATCAAAATACATTCAGCCCTGTCAGTCATACCGAATAAAGCCACACACTGATCCAGGTTTTTTTTCCCCCATTTATTTCAACACTAACAGTCATGTGTAATATTGTGCTGACTGGCGTCATGGCGTGACTTCTGTTGCTGTAGCCTCACAGTTGCTAATCTAGAGCCGTCTATCTAGAAAAAGCAGGCTGAATGTCCCAAACTAAGAAACCCAAACTGTTCCTGATCAAGCGACATAAATGAGCTACACGCTGGTCATTTTGGTGTGAGGAGACACATCACAGCTAACTCCACAGACACAGTATTATCAGCTATGTGTCATAAACATGTTACTTTTCACCATTTACAGGTAGACAGAGTCAAGATCTGAAATCACACAGTGCTGACATAACACAGGGTAAATGATTTATTTGAAGGACGATCTTAAAATAATAATGTTATATATATATATTAGCTTCTGTTTCTGACCCCTCCCCTTGCAGCAGGGGCGCCACCAAGGGGGCCTCCGCAGTGGCACCCCTGGCAAGACTGTCCTATGTTGGTAATAATTCTAATAAATGTGAGCACAAGTGAGAGGAAGACAACCCCAAAACAACTTAAAATATTAACTTGTTATTTATTCCAGCTTTAAACAGATTATTATGGATGTCAAAATCTGATGTGGTTTTCATGTATCTATTTTCAGTGATGTCAACTTTAATAGCAGGAAATTATCTAGGCATATCATTGTTTTCTGTCTCTCTTTTTTTGAAATATTTTTGAAGTAACATGTATTTAACAACAGCATAATGAAACTGGAAATTCAGTTTTTGCTGTGCCACCCCAATATTTTTAGTGGCCCCTATTTGGCCACCCCTATGCAAAAATTCTGGAGGCACCCCTGCCTTGCAGATGTTAGAGTAGCATACCAGGCAGCACAGCTAACACTGCTTTGGAGCAAATATTTCCAGGAAAAAGATGAAGAGAGTCATAAAATAGTCCAGTGGTCGGCTACGGAGGGACTGCTAAATTTTGGGGTGCTGAATCTCCCAAAAAGCATCTTAAAGCCTCACAGGTGTTATTCAAAGAGGTCCGCCAGCATGTAAAGGTTTAGATTAGACAGTTTTCTAATCTGTTTCTGTGAATAAGTGGGATGTTGTTATGCCTATTTAAACTGGAAATAAAAACAAGTTCAAGATTAAATGTCATTTATGGAAATGTGTGGAATGTGGCCTACGTTTCTCTTGTGGGTTTTTTTTTTATTTTTATTTTTTTGGGGGGGGGTATTTTGCTGATTGGGCAAAAAACATATTCACCATAATGTAAATAACTAACGTGCAGGTTCACACATGTAAACCTGCTGTTTCAGTTTGTTACACAAATGCGTGTGGCGTCTGATAGAGGAAGTAATTCCTCGACTTAAACTTTGATATAAACATCTGGCTTTTCTTGTCTGTTCACATTGATTATGCTTGAGTAAGAAGCTTTTCATGCTAACAACACTGCTCAGAGCAGCAAACCGATGTTCCATTACAATAATCCAGACCCAGATTTAAAGGAGCACTCTGTCAGTTTCGCTAACCAAATTCCAAGTACTCATCAGGAGGCGCAATCCCCAGCTGATGTAAATAAATTGCTGATGTTTTCTGTTTCTGTCACTCCTCATGACAACACCTAGCTTATGTTTATCTAACATATGGTCTGGTCTAAGATTTAAAAGCTGTGGGCATCGAGGGGGCAGGAGGGTCTAATTAGAGATCATATCCAGTTGTATTTTAGGAAATCCTGAAGATTCAGAGGTTTGGGATCTGTTTGAGAAACAGGAGCCTCTGCTGTTTCTGTTTGTTTTTCAGTCCATTTCCTGTGATTCCCCTAATCTGTTACTACATTGCTGGAGTTCCCCCTTTTTCCATAGCTGTTTTGTTAGAAAGATGGCACTTTTTTTCTTGCTGTTAACTCAACCTAATAATCAAATAGATAAATCAACTTAAAAAAAAAAATGTTTGGAAACCTGGTGCTTGTTCAGGGCTATTCATGACATAACACTTGGCCTTCTCTGGCTTTGCTTACTTGAAACGCTAAGAGCTCATGGAAATATATAATGCATGATGTTGACTTTGCATCGGTTTAAAGGGTCACAAGCTCACAGCAATCAAAAACCACAAGAATCAAATAGTTCATTTCTTATTTTTTAAGTCTAGAATGTGAGAGTTCAGCAGTATGGTTAAATACGTATGACTTCTTGTGCTTAAGAGACACGCTATACTGTATGACAGGACAATATCGAGCAATCTATCAGCTCTGCTTAGCCGACTAGATCAGGGATCAGTATACGTTCATAAACTTTACGGTATAATTGCTCCAAACCCTGATATCATTCAGAATATTAGGCAGTTCTGGGTAATAATAGTCAGCGCTTATAGTTTCCAGTCTTATTTTGAAAAGGAAGCAATGAACTGATTCCACATTTACTTTTTTGGAGACTGAAAGAGCTTTAACATGTTCTTAGCTGACTCATCTGTCTGTATAGTAGTGGATAGCTGACTAGTCTTTACTGTGCATTAAGATACATTTCATGTTGGCCTTTTAAAGGAAACTTTGCATGGCCATTAGACCTACTTTCAGCATAACAACACTTAGCCATGTCTTTCAGTCGCTTCAGCGAGTTATTGGACTCCCTGACAAAAGCGAGCTGTTACCTCTGAGCCATCCTTCCACCAATGACGCCTTAAAGTTAATTTGAGGACTACAGATTTTAAGAGGCTTGTTATAATACTCTTCTAGGTTATTTCGCCTAACAAGTGGTGCTTTGTTGACCTTCCTCTTACAGGTCAAAGGTCAGCTATAGAGCAGCATGGCATCACTCTCTATAAGCATGCTGTCCTTTCTAGCTTATTGTGCATGACTACATGTCAGAATTATTGCTTTAGAACTACATCATCCATACAGAGGTGCATTTTGGGTAGGGGAGAACATCTCCCAGTATTGCCAACACTGATTTCTCTGCCCCTGAGTTTATGGCATTGCATAAAAGTCCAACATGCTTCCAAGCAAAGTGAGTCTATACGAGTGACTCGCACACAGGTGTGTTGTCAGAGTCCTGGCTGTGCATGGAGCTCAGCCCCGTGTCCGAGTCCTCGTCATTTGTGTTGCAGGCTTTGGAAAGACCTCGGGCCTGTTCCACCCAACCGCCGCTCTTCTCCCCTGATGCTGGTTCTGCATCAGCGCTCACTGCACCCAGCTCCCCCTTTCCATCATCGGTCAGTGTGTTGTTTGCTTGCTCTATCTCCATGGTTTCCACTTTGGCCAGCAGGTCCAGCAGTTCACTCTCCTTGGTTTCCCAGAGTGCCAGACTCAGGTCCAAGTCCCCCCTGATGGCGTCCAGATCTGTCTTCAGTCTCAGGCCGATGTAAAGGCTGGTGTCCAGCTGCGTTTTGATCCTTTCCTCTTCCAGTACGAGCTCATTTTCAGACAAACTCTCAACGTCTGGTTCCACAGCTGGAGGGGCGGACACAGTGAGACACATTTCCTCCGAAACACTGTCCGTGTCCTGTGCTGCTTCTGCGCCTCTCTCCTCCCGCCGACGCTTCATCCACCGCCGATTCAGCTCCTCCTGGATCTCCCCGGTGATGCTCTCCACGAGCGCCTCGCGTTCCGTCAGCTCCTCCTGCAGCCTCACCACCTCCTCGCACCGGCGCGCGTATTCCTCAAACTGCGCAAGCGTCTCCGACGTGCACCGCGCGTCCTGACGCTCCGCTTTGCGCTTACAATCCGAAAGGGCAGGAGCCCCTGAAGTGGAATCTACGAGGTAAGTGTCCTGCACGTAGTTCACCCCGTGTCTCTTAATGCGGTCGAAGTGCACTTTGGCCTCGTAGCGCTCGATCTCCCGGTCCAGGTCCTTGATCCTCTGGATCTGCTGGCGGATGGTGTGGTCCTGAGAAATCACCAAGTGGACCAACGTCTCCATCTTTTCCACCGAGCTTTTATCTTTAGAAACAGTCTGCTCCTTCTTTTTGTTCATTTTGTCCAACTTTCTGAAGGCCTTCCTGACGATGCGCCGCTGTTTCTCCTGGGACAGGTTGGCCGCGGCGGCCGCTGCGGTCCAGCAGGTCCGGGCGGTACCCTTGAGCAAGCCGCCCGGACCACCACTCTCCCGGCTCTGGACGACTCGGGCCTCGGCGCTGCGGGGCCCGTTGTTGGGCAGCGAAGCCTCGTTTTTCACCAGGACAAAGCGAACATTCTCTTGCTCGTCTCCCCAGGCGCTCCACAGCCGAAGGATTTTGGTCTTGTTGGGTAAAATCCTCTCGAAGCCTCTCCATTTCTCCACCACGCAGTAGGACTGAGGAGAGCCAGACAGCATCGCTGCCGAGGCGCCCTGCTGCAGGTTCTGATCTTCAAGCAGGACTTTGACCACGTCGGCGCAGGTGGTTCGCTTAGTCAGCCCCGAGACCAGCTTCTCCTCCCGGCAGACCCATACCGAGATCTTTCCCTCCTCCGGCTCCATCTCCGGCTGAACTCCAAGAAAGAAAGAAAAAAAGTTCCCTCACTGAATCCTCGCTGCTGCCTTCGTCTGCTGCAATTCAAAAAATAAAGGAGGAATATTTTTATTAATGATGCAAAACATTCATCAGGAATTCTCTGCGCAGTCGTCTGGGTCAGCTCTCACTTTAAATGCGCTCAGAAGTCCGGACATGGAACCTCATTACGCTTAAAAATATCTGCCTTATTTCTAAAAAGAAAAACATCACATATATTTATTTACCTCCGTGGTCCGTTTTGGGGCAGTCTGCTGGGAACTCATGGCTCTCTCCCCGGCATATCGATCTGAGCCCTGCGCGCTGCTCCGGAGAGGAGATGAGGAGTGCGTCCTTGCGTCAGGGCAAGCTGCTCTGGTGTGTAGGACAAAACAGGAGGGTGCTGTAACGCTGGGACACGCCTCCTGCCTCCTCTCTCGCTCTCTCGCCCCCTCTCTCTCACTTACACACACACACACACACACACACACACACACACACTTTCTCACTCTTGATAACAAAGGTAATCTGGACTGATATGCCAGCCTTTGTTAAGTAGAAAGTCGGTACTGAGGGTTAAGACAAAGTTGCCTTCAGATAACTGTCTGAAACACACTTATCAAACTAATTCCGTGCGTGACTTAATAATCTATGGGCCGGTGTGTTTACACGGTTAGAAGTCAGCGCTGTTATCCACGTTTGCTTAGAGCTCTGTATTATTTTTATTAATGTCACAGGTTTTATTCTTGAGATCAGTCTGGTCTACATGAGAACTGCAGTGGAGTCAAACTTGATATCTGGGATGTCAAATAATCAAGAGTTATTAAGTTCGGTTGGAAATAGAACCGTCATCTCTCAGGTCAGCAAAAAGGGGTGGAAAAAAGTGCGGTTGCCAAAATGCGCTATAATATTTCAAAGTCTTAACTACAGCTGACGAGAAACACGTCAGATTAGTTCCTGATCATCTCAATCTTTCTGGCCTTTCATGATTTCTGCAGTCTTCTTCACTTTTCACTGTGAATCTGTTCACAGACTCTGAAGTGTTTGGAAGGGGATGTCAGGTCAGGCACATGCAAAATATTTTAACATAATTCCATATTGTCCAGTTTCTTCACAATGTAAATAGACGGATGTGTTCAATTTATGTCACACAGGAGTGAGAGGGCGGCACAGAGTGGGCCTCTTGTCTTCTCTTTCTTCGTGGTGGGTGGGTGGAGCTGACCTGCTCAGCCATGCAGCACACCTGTGCAGGTTGAGCTCAGGAGATTATCCAGCAGCCCCACCAGCTCCTCTCACTTTCTCTTCCTCTGGCTGACTGAGCGAGATACCAGTTTGTAGTTTGTGCATTTGCTCAGAAATGCAAACTGGCTCGTGACCGTCCACACATTTAATGTTTGGTTTATTTATTTTAACTCAAATACTTCTCATCTAAAGACTATGAGGGTAACTGCAAGACTTGTCATTATAATTTCTGACGAGGTAGAATTTCATGTTTTTACTTTTTTTCTTTTTTGTTTGCAGCTATGAGATTTTTTTTTGCGTGTTTTTGTCTGCCTCATTAGGTTAGTACAATGTCAAGGTAAGCACAGAGCAGAACCTTCAGAACCTTGGTTTTGCTTACTGTGTCCCGCACAAGACAGAGAGAGCTAGAGTTGGAGCAGAGAGGCACTCGGACTGAGCTAAACCGCTGATGAAGCTCTTACTCAGCAGTGTTAAGACTGCAGTATGTATTGTTACTCAGTTTCATCTTCATAATCTCCACAGAGCCGAATGTTTTAGAGCTCAGCTGGATTGGGTAAAAAGCGGAAGGAAATCCATCTATTACACCCCGCAGGGTCCTCATATAGCGTCTGATCCCATAATCGGCTCTTTCAACTATTTCAGGACAGAATATGGTCGATCAAACTCGTAAAAGGATTTATGTGCATTAAGAGTGTTTTGGTGTGTGTGGTAGTGAACATATTGCATTGATGGCAAGCGTTGATCCCCAGCAGGCACCATTAGTCTGTTTGAGTACTGTCAGGAGTGTTACATCAGGCCGGGTTTGTTGGTAAAATAACTGCTTAGGAAACCATCTGGGAATATGAACACACGCACACGCGTTAAGGCATGTGAGTGTGCACTTACTGGATACAGAACCATGTTCACATACGTTCTGGGCATGCGTTGCAAACAGTAGATTTGGATTAAGAGGACTGTGGGCTCTGCGTCTGGGATGCACGATAACGCGGAATGTTTTTCTTATCTTGGATCTTGTTTCCTGTGAGGTCACTGTGTCTGTGTCTGTCTGTGTGTGACCTGCAGACTTGTTATTGGCTGTCAGACGTTTGGAGTTTCCAGTCTCACCACAACAAATATGCCCACAAAGCCAGCTGTAGCATGAAAAACATTTTACTTCACAAAACGTCACGTTCACTGTTGATGAAAAATAAAATGTTGTAGTTGAGCTCAGTTATGGATAAAGCCTCAGTTAAATACAAACTTTTTATAGTTTTAAAACAAATGAATCATTGTCTTAATAACGTGAACAATCAAAGATATTTATGCATTTTTTTCTAACAAATTCTTAAAAGTGAAGTGACAGAGCAAATGCAGTTTCAATGGCGCTTTGGATGCATTTCTTTGAGTAGAGCTCCCTCTGGTGTTTTTAAGGGAAACTGCTTGGCTGACGTTCACTCTGTCTCAGCTACATCTGGAATTGTGGGTCCAGATGTTGTTTTATGTTTTGTTATGCGATTCTGATTGGCTGCGTCATTGACTGTTAATCATATACAGCTAGAGAAAATGTACTGACCATTAGCAAGGGGCACAGAAATTAAGAGGTCATCCTGATAGATCTCTAAGATGTAGCATCTCATAACCTCAACACTATGTGAATAAAAATTGTCAGTGCCAAAGACTTCCATTGTTTCCTGTAAGATCCTAAAGTCTTAAACATTGTTGGAGGTAATGCGTTGCTACAATCATATCACACTTGCTACCATGTGCGGTCACTTAATCCATATGTTCTCCATTGATCTGTACAACAGGAACAAAAACCCAATAAAATCTTTTCAGCAACAATCATTTGAAGCACGTTACTTGAAATTCATTGTGTGTATCTGTTCTTTTAATGAGCGCAGGGATTAGTGCTGATATTTGAATATAAGGAAGTTCTAACTTTAATGTGAAGTAAAATTCATGTAAAGAACAACAAAAAGGTTTCAGCATATATTAGTTGTTCTTCAGTTTTGTTTTGAGCTGACTTGGCAGCTAAAAAATAATGGCAATAATTAAACAGGGTACAAGTACTTGAAAACACTGCTCAAGTATAATAAGCATACTATATGGTTACTTTCTTAGCCTATTTAAACTCCAGATGGTTCAGGTTTGATTTGCATGTTTTGTGCATTTGCGTGTGAGCTATGCATTGATACAGTTTGAGCTTCACAAGAAGCAGGTAAACTCATAAAAAAATGAGTTTACCTGGTTCATCTCATGGTGAACAGCTGTATTAACTGGCATCACTTAAAGAATGAAGGAGCTCGTGTCATTCTTGAACAATTCTTGAGTTCATAGTTCATTCAGTCGGTGTGGTAAACACAAAAACTGGAATAAAAATCTTCCTGAATGGATTCTTGATGCAATTAACCAAAAAGGCTCTACATGGTCAAGAGTAGAAAAGCGCTATATAAGAATCAGTCCATTTACCATTACCATAAATACTTGAAATGTAATGACAATAAAACTAATTGGAAAATACAAATCTATAACAGCTCTGCTGAAACCTCCCGTTGCTATTCTGTATGCAAAGAAGAATTCTGCATGTATCATGTGAATGCATTCAAGCTAAATTAATTAATGACAACAATAACAGCAAGTTCAGAGATGAGACTAATGAGAAAAGACAAAACCCACGAGCACAGTTTAGAACTGACCATTTATTTAAACTGAATAGCATATGCGTACAAAGTCTCTACAAAGCTAGAAAATATCTAACATACCTTTAGCCATGAGGGGGGAGAAAGTTACAAAGCAAAGATCAGACCCTGTGCAGTACCAATAGACACACATTACTAGCTTTTGGATTTCTCCTAAATGTACTCTCTTCACAAAATAGGATAAACATTAGAATATCAAAGATATACACAACATCTGTAATAAACGTTATTGTCACCTTTATACAAAGCACCTTATCAAAAACCCCTCGGTGCACGACACACGCGTGCTGCACCGGAGCGAAAAAGATTCAAGGCCATTTTGGAATTGATTACAGACAGGATTTCTGCGCCTCACGTGATCCGTAATAGAAGATAATATCCAACTTGCACATACAAGACGACATTAACAACACAGACGACGATGACTGAAAAACTCAGTGCTTCACTGGACTTTGTGACCTTTTGAACGACCTTTTAGACTTCACTGCTTTAGTGTTATTTCATTGTCACCACATATTCTCCAGCTGATTACAGCAAATGGACAGTTAACAGTTAAGCTGTGCAGCTGAGTCCTTGTAATGTTTAACGAACAGTTAGAGCATTTTAATGAGTCACAGTTTAAAGAAGCCTTTTCCTGACAGCCAAGATGGTAAGGGGCGTCCATTTTTGATTTTGTTTTTTTATGTTCATTAAGCGAGCTTTAATAAATCACTTTCCTCTTTACTTTGTGTCACATGACTGTCTTTGGTAAGCAGGTGCTAGATACTGTTTGGACAGAGGGTCATAGCTGCAGCTTTTGTTGGGCTATCACTTGCACGTTACGTGTCCATCCTCCTGCAGAAGGCCTAGTGTTCGGTCTACAAACAACAAATACTGGAGTGTGAGCCACAAGTCTGGGAAAGTCAAGAGCAGGGGAATTTCCTAGCGGGATGATTCACGAGTGTGAGGGGGGAAAGCGTGGTTTGTAATCCCGACAGACACCCACAGGGGTCTTTAGTTTAACAGAGTCAAAACCTAGTGGTTTTGGATAAACACTAATCCATTTCAGCACAAAGGCAGGAGACGTGAATCACGTGTGAGTCATAACTTGTTGAGGCTAAATTTTGAACAGCTGGCCATTTCTGAGCAAAGATGTGTCATTTGAGGTTTGAAGTTCCTACAAGTTACTGGATCTTCTGAACACCGCAAAGCATTTTCGGCCAACATCATTGTATCAAGGTTTTCTTATTAAAACATAAAAATCTCTGGGCCTCATTCATTCACATTGCTTCATTTTTCCAACCTTCTAGTGTTTAAACAGATTCCCACATGTAAACAAAAAAAAAAAATGAAATCTTTTAGAGCTGCAATGAGTTACAAACCATGGATTTTAATTCCAAGAGAAAGAAGCTTATCCAGATAAATCGGTAAACCTAGTCAGTGTAGCTTATTATAGCTGCCTTTTCAGTCTAACTTGAAAGAATCAGTTTGGCACTCTAACAAATACATTTCTTGTTCGGTTTGTTGTGTGAAAGCTGCTAATGCCATGAGTTTATCACACCATGAAAACATGTGGAAACAGCAAAGCTAAAAGTGAAACTGCCTACTTCTCAAAAGTATGCTTGGACTGCTGGAACAAGTCTGAGAGCAGGCAGTCTGACTCAGTTTTAATTCATTAATCTATTACTTTTTAAAACTAGCCTTCCAAACACCGGTGGTTGGGAATACGGGCCAAACTTGCAGAAAATCTGCAAAAGCTAATTATGAGTACGCTAAGCTAAGCTAACCAGCTATAAGTATGTGAATATATAACAAGACAAGATGATTTGAGAGCTGGTTGACTTTTAGCATTTCTTCTTATTTTTTAAACTGCCTAACTTGACTATATGCTTTTTTTTTTTTAAAAACATACCAAACAAACACAATATAATATGTGAATTTGCTAGCTTTAGAAGGGATTATGAGCACTGTTTCCACTTGCTTTCATTGCTATGCTAAGCTAAGCTAACCTGCTAGCTGTAGCTGTATCAGACAGAGATATTAAAGTTGTAAAAAGTTAATCGATGGCATCCACTACTTTTAACAGCTTCTATATAAAACAGATAATCAAAATGATTCTACAGCAGGTTTGTAAGAGCAGGTCGTCCAAACAGTGACAAGTCCAAACAATTGCATTTTATGAACGAGGCGCCAGGTAATATCTAGTGCACAAGCTCTGTCTACATGAATCCGTCATACATGTAATAAACAAATGCAAATACATGGAATAAATACTGCCAATAGATACCACATGAACAAGAATTTATCCCAAAGACATCAGAAAAAATTGAAAAATTAATCAGGACTGTCCACAAATTAAATTAAAGAACCACTTTTACATGGAATTTGGATAAACTGATCCCAGGACACAGAAAACAGGGGCATGTGGGACCAAAATGTTCCTGTACAATAAAATGTTTTTGTTTTTTTGTCCCATGCACCACCTACAACATCAAATTATCAGGACTTTTGGGAAACACAATAGAAATGTCTAATGCTGTTTCCAGCCAAAGGCACTTCATGCTGCTGGGCATGACACAGACAAACCACCAGACGACACCTGCTACAGTACACTCCATCGAGAGTTTTTGGTTTTTTAAAATTCATAAATTACTTTTTAAATATTATATAACCAGAAAAACCTGTGTTGAGGGGAACTGTGTCATCTAGAGTTAAAATAACCCTGACACTGAGGTGAGAATGCTTCTGGTCAGGGCTGTCCCATCTAAATATGGATGTAATATTCAGGCTTGCTTGTATGGGCATGGTCATCACACTTACCTAAGATAACATTAAAGGGGACATATTATACTTTTCCTTGTTTTCCATCATATATAAAGTTAAAATGGTGGACACTTGGAATAAACTAGGCCAACATTTTAAATAATATGTCCGGGTATGTATAAGTAATCCCTGTGAACCAAAAGCTCAGGTTTCTGCTTCAGATAGCAAAAAAACAAAACAAAACAAAAAAACCCCTCTGTGTACAAAAGCCCCACCCACCTGCTGAGCCTTCTGTTTGCAGGAAGTGGCCAATTAGAAGAAGTTGGGTTTAATAATGGGAGGCTGACTCAGACATTGAATGAACTGAAGGGCTACATCAAGGACCAAAATAAGATAAAGGAGGATTATTTTGAACTGTGACGCATGCAAAGCTACTCTAGGAGACTAAAAGAATGAAAATTTGGAAATGAACACAATAGGTCCCCTTTAAGTTGCAAAAGTAATTTACACAATAAAAACAGCAGTAAAACTTTTTTCCCTACGTGTACACCATGAATGGCAATGTATAAGGTTTAAAATTCACAGTGCTTTTCAGTAGACCAGAGTATGCTTCAGATTATAATCCTTAAAATCTGCAAACTCATATTAATAGTTGATCATAGTTTGTAATCACATTTCTATCTTTTAATCAGCCCTCTGTGTGACAGCTGTCACGGTTTGGGATGAAGCCTGCAATTCCACGTTGAATCCGTTTATGGAATCCAGTTTTAGCATTTCTAATGACGTCTCAGTGACGTCCGTTTCACCGTTTGCCGTTCTCCCACAGAGCTGGCATTTCTTACAGCTGCTGCTTCACAATAAAAGCCCACAAAACAGGATTCTGAAATCTTGAGGATTATAATTTCGTTAGTCTTTTAAGCAAAATAAAGAGTCACCTGTTGCACAAAAAAAGCTACCTGAATTGTTCAATTTCACTTATAGTTTCTTATTATTAACATAAGGTTTAGATAGTGATTGTGGAATTAAAATAGAATCTCTATGCTATTATCAATAAACAACTCCCCAACGTTTAGAAGATTTTTTTCTTTTCTATTTTTTGTAAAGAAAACATACAAAAAGGTAAAAATTTGATTTCTTTTTCTTTGGGACAAACCTCTTGTATAAGAATTCAGCTCACACAATTTGCAGTGTCCATCTGTACAAATCCACCTCTATATTCTACTATATGATAATGCAGTAGTGTTATTTCCTCCAGCTTTCTCTGCTTATTGATGATACACAGGGTCTGACCTTCAGCGCCTGTCAGTTTCCTGACAGATAACACACGGGGGGGGGGGGAATTATGAGATCTAACTCTCTCTGTTTTTTGTTGTTTTTTGGGTTTTTTTCTCCCCCTCTCTTTCTTTCTTCTCCCTGGGTCGACTTTCACCAAAACTCATGACAGAAACACCACTTTCATTTCCATCATCAAGATAGGAAAGAGAAAAAAAAGACAGAAAAGAGAAAAAACTGGGAGAAAGAGAAGAAGGAACCAATTAGTGGAGACGTGACATCCCCTGGTGATATCAGAGTCAGGATGTTCTTGGGGAAATGCACCAGGTCGATTCTGATGTGTTTTTATGGCTGCACCGCCACTGTGCTTTTTTTATTATCATTATAGCTAATGAGCTACCGATCACCAGGTTTGGAGTTAGTGTGGATGTGCTCCTGTTGAGGAGGTTTCTGCGGTGTCACATCTGGTGTTAATTAAAAAATATATTTTTACCCCCGTTATTTTCAGTGAAAATGCAGCCTTTTTCTTTTTTCACGAATTTGTTTGGCTGAAACTAATTTTTAGAGACATTTTTAGCTCTGATGTCACAAAAAAGGAAAAAAAAAAAACACCAAGCAAAGGCCATACATGTGTTTCAACGTGAGTGTGTATATGTGTGTGTGTTATTCCTTGATGAGTCGATAGATGTGGTGCTGTGCTCCGTGCTCATTGTTGGACACCTCGAACACACACGCCATACACAGCAACGTTTCCTGAGTGTCTCTGTTGCTCACCACCTGGAAACACACACACGGGAATGAAGAACACACAAGAGGTCAAGGTTAAGCACACTCGTATACATATATCATTCGAGATCAAGAATTGCACAAGTATACTTCTAAACTCTTATCCTCCTTAAGGCAACAACTAATATTTCAACATGTATTCACAGCTGTAGGATATAGAAGACAATATGCTTATACAAAGCACATGAAACAATTACAGCACCTGAACAAAAGCACTTTAAAAGGTCTACCAATGCAGAAAGGTGCCACTGAGAAATTCACATGCACAGTTTTAGTAGCACACTGAAGGTGCTGGTTTATGGAGAAAACCAGAGTTTGGTTAATCCCATTTGTTTTGGGGTTGTGTGATTTTTGCAAAAAAAGTGGATAAAGTAGCAGCGAGAGCTCTGCACAGACGCTGAAGAAGATTCTCATTATCTATTCCCAGTGAATGTAGTGTCACAGAGACCTGGCACCGGCTGGTGTTAAAGGGGACCTACGCTGCTCATTTCCAGTTTCATGTTTTTATTCTTGGACTCCACTAAGGTGGCTTTGCATTAGTTTAAAATCACTCTTATTTATTTTGTACTGGATCTTGGTGCTGCCCCCAAGTTCATTCCATAGACTGTATATAAAAGTAGGTCAACACAGATGCTGACTAGTGAAATCCTGTTGTGAAGTCTTGAGCTAAGCTTTTTCACTGCTGTCATCTTCCCATTTTAAAGCTAGACATGATGAGGGAGGGGTTGGTCTGCCTGGGAAACTGAGACACACTGAAGCTCATGTTGTAAGAACTGCTCCATCACCTTCCCTGCCTTATCTTCCCGTGTGTTTGATGGGAAGTAGGATCTTAATATACTCCTCTTTGCAACCAGCTTGATGAATCAACCACTTTGATGTTCCATTCCTTTTCCAGACCTAGAATCTGTGTGTGGCGGGGCGTGGTCTGTGGTGCCGTTGCAGGGGAGATGGATGCACGTGCACGACATCGGCAGTCACGCGTCGTCGGCTGCACTGGGTCCTGGGTTATTGTTGTTGGTGATGCGTGCGGCTGGCAGCGGGAGAGCTGAGACCATTCGTGTGTGTTTAACAGCAACCGAGTTAATAAAGAGATGCTGAAAAGCACAAGCCTGTGGTCGGGTCCGTCATTAATGCCACACTGTACATCTTTGATATACAGTCTTTACCTTATCCACTCTCTAAAGCAAGCGGTTTTAGCTCTTCTCCCTTTAAAATCTCCCTCTCTGTAATCCAGCTTTCTACTGATTGGCTGTCAGTGTGAGAAGATCATATTAAGGATATTAATAATTAGCTTCTATGACTCTGACATCACGGAGGTCTAACAGTTTAAAAACTCAGTTTTTAGACAGGATGAAACCGGAGCTTTTATCTCATGGGGATTACCTGTACATATGCTGACCTCATTATTTGAAGCTTCATGTTTAATATAAGCAATCGCCATGATAACAGTAACGATATAACAGAGAATGAGGGAAAGCGGAAGAGACGTCCCAGACTTGGATTAACTGCATTAGTGTAACATTTTCACCCATCGAGAGAAGGAAGGTGGTAAATATATATTTGCATAACATAAACAGTACAGCACACACCAGCAAAATAGTGAAGTTCTCCAGCACGCTGTTCATCATGTATTTCTCCGGCAGGTGTTTGAGCTTGTGGATGAAGTTGATCATGTATTCGCACATCGGCGAACGACTGATTCTGTAGACAAAACGCCCGTTTTCAAACCTCGCGTACTCCGTCTGTGAGAGAGGGGGAAGCAAAGGAAGATGCTTTAGCCAAATAATATTACACAACGCACCAATGAAAGGCACCTCCATCAGTTTTACACATCAAAAGCAGCTTTCTAGTGAAAAGCTCAGCCTTTGAAAATGGTTGTGTAACATTATGTGCAGCTGTGGAAAACTGTCAGGCCTGACATAATCATTTTTGCTAGTGTCATAAGGGATTATTTGATGCCATCGAGGGCTTAAGGTGAAGAAAATGAAGGATGTGGTGGTTTTAAAGCCCACATAGGGAGTTACAGGACATTTAAAACATTAATTAAAGTTTGCAAGTATCAATATTTTTTCAGTCTGAATGCAGAAATCACCTGCTGTGTGAATAAACCCAACATGTTTCTATTTAGCAGTTATCCTCAGTCCTCACCTCAACCTTCTCAACCACCTGCTTGCCAAAGGAGCAGACCTTGGTGGAGCAGGTGATTGTCATGTTCTCCGAGCTCTCGTACTGGCTGCTCACACCGTAGAAGGCTGCGGGGTCGTCCTGCACGTTATAATTCAGGTCCGCCTGGAAACCACAGAGCAAAGACGACAACGCAAACATCAGGTCACAGAAAACAAGCACGTTTAGTCCTGTTGCTTTTCTGAAGCTAAAATTTTCCAACAGTGCCCTCTGCTGGTACTGCACCATAAAAGGTCTCCAGAGGACGAGCAGATCCATGATTATGATGCTGAAACTGACATGAAAATGCAATGTGCAACCTTATTTTTCAGTACATGAAGTGAAAGAATCATCTCCGAGACTCTTCCTCCATCCATCAGTGCAGAGTGCTGTTTTAATTGGGCACTAAAATGTTCTGAAACCTTGCATATGCATGTTTATCTCCTTAATCACCTCATAAAACAGTTAAAATGCAATTTGTTGTGTAATCTTTAGAAGAAGAAAAAATGTATTGTTGTAAAATGTGGGGATTGACCTTTATAACATCCACATTTGTTTTTTTAGTTTTTTTATTTGAACCAAACCTTTATGCAGGTGTTTTATGAGACAGGAAAGAGGCGGGTACAGGGGGGAAATAGAAGAAAGAAACATTTTCTTATACAACTTTGTGCGACCGAAGTTGAAGCAGAAAAATGTTTAATCGGAGCAGAGAGAACACGCTGCACCTGGACTGCAGGCAGGGAGGAGCGAGGAAGGGTTTGTACTGTTTGTAATGAGTCCTCTGAGGAGCACCGTGCGTCTCGGGGCTCAGAGAACACACAAACACAAACACCATATGCTTACTCACTTACATTTACATCCATTCACGTGCACACAAACATCAAACCGTGCTCTATTAAAGCTGCAGATTATCAGAAACACACTCCATTGTGGTAGATCTGAGAGCTTTTTAATTAAATTCAAGGGAAGGCTCTCTAAATGACACACACACTCTCTCTTTATTTGTTCGCATGCTGCAAGCACACCTCACCACTTCACAAGCCTGCAGGCTCCTGTCCTCTCCTGGATTATTTCTACTGTCCAACCTCCTCACCTCACAGTGATTTTGTCGGTTGACCAGCCCCACCCCAGAACAGGAGTTCTCCAGTCATGGAGCTTAGCAGCTGCAACTAACAGGAAGCCTTGGATTTCTGCTCATGTTGAAGCAGTGCAAGTGTAACACATGCAAAGAGGATGGTGTCGTTTTAGAATTACATTTATGACAATGACGGAAAGAGGAAAAGGTGTCGAGAATAGATCATCTGCTGTAACATGAGCTCATCTAGCTAGCAAATCAGTGTGACTCCTACTAAGCTAACTTGCTTACGAATTAGGGCTGTGACAACATCTGATATCCAACTCGAAATGCTTGTGGTTAAAAAGAATTACACAATATCCACTTTATTTTACTTCTCCAGGCAAGGATTTTAGCTACTCTGATTAGCGACAATGTAGCCACACGGTCACAGAACATCAACTCAAAGGCTACCACAATGCTACAGCATAATAACTTTGACATAGCATCATCAGACTGAAGTACTGTCTGAAAACATGAAGATAAAAGCCAGTATGTTTTTCCACCGTGAGCACTGAAAGCATCCAACAGCTCAGTTTGTCAATCACCAAATCCAATTACTTTAATTGACCCATTCATCTGAGATGATTCTAAGAAAAACTACTTACTACACCTTTACACACATTTAATTCATATTGCAAATGACAAGGACGTTTTTATCTATAGATCACATTTTATTACATGTAAACTCAATCCACCTGACGCAGAAGATAGAGACATAAAAACCTGTGTACGTTTGCAATGCCTTAAGGCAGTCAAAGCTGCACAACAAAACAACGCCAACGCCTATTAAGCGAAGATCTGTGTAAATAAAAAGGTTTGGGGTCTGTTGTTGAATGTATGCACACATGTAACTGAGAAGAGAGTAGCTTGTTCCAAAAAACAGAAACACAATAGCTGAAAGCGTCTGGCGTTATTTTTGTGCCACTATCCTGAGCGCACGTTAAAAAAGTTTGCAGGTGTAAGTGTTGCATTTTGAGGAGAAATTTATTTTGAGCGAAGAAAAGCTGAATTTGAGTGAACAAAATTCATTCCTGCGACGCCTGTTACTCGGGTTAAACATAATATATGAGGCTGAACTGACAAAAAATCACCGACTACACCACCAGGTATTATAGGAAAAACAATAAAGCCTTTGAACTAAAACAAACGCTGTTGTGACAGTGACGTACACTGTCTTGTTGGTATATATGTATGATTTATTTCACCTTCATGTTTCCAAACCGATATCATGAGCAGCAGCTTTTACAGCTGTGGCTCCAGCAAACATCAGCTGATACTAGAAATTAATTTTAAATAAATTCTAACAACAGCTGATCAAGCTTGAACGTGCTGCTGTTGTTGTTTCTGGCGCAAAGTGGGAGATAAACAAACAAGAGAGACGATCAGCTGATCATTGATCAGTTTCATGATTGAAGTAGCAACAGGAGAGAGAGGGGAGAAGATGAGAGAAGAAGAGGCAGCTGACAGCGTAAAGACAGAATAACTCCAGCTTTGTGTCTTTTTCATTGTAGCTGAAGTCCGGGACTAATCGCGTTCCTTTTCCCCTCAATACGGATGTATTGTAATTGGTCCAGCCCAGAGTTAATCATGACGAATTGGCTAATCCACCACCTTTCATTGTTTATACAGTTACAAAAACAAACAAACATAAAAATCATCATCGGCTCACCGGGGCCGGTTCCACTCCAGCTATGCGGTCAGCTGGTGGGTAACAGGCATCTCCGAAAACGTTAGAGCACTTATGCAAAAATGTGATGCCTTGATGAATCGAGCAGATATTAGAAGTTTACACAGCACCATTCTCGCATGAAAATATCTTAAAAGTTTATTTTGTGACCCAGAAAGAGTAATATTTCAAACTCCGCCACTCTGTGTTCCTCCGCCACTGCCTCGTTTGAGTTTTGGACGAAATGGATTCTGGGATATTGCATTTCGTCATTTCGAGCTGATTGGAGACCAAAACAGCCAATCAGATTTTTTTGCATCCAAGTCTGTGATTGGCTGGTTTTGTGGCACAAATATAACGGTGTAGAGAAAGAGTTGAGCGCGCACGGGCAGAAATGTTGAGAGCGCGAGCAACACATTGCGAGCGAGGCAAATGCAAAAACTGAGCGAGAGGGGCTGCTATTGTGTGTGTGTGGATAATAGCAAACACTGAAATACATTTTTTGCACGCAGCAATGAATTTTGTTCACTCAAAGCTTTTCTTCGCTCAAAATAAATTTCTCCTCAAAATGCAACACTTGCACCTGCAAACTTTTTTTTACGTGCGCTCAGAATAGTGGCACAAAAATAACGTCATACTTAGATCCAATTTTTGTCCTTTTACTGGGTTTTTTTGTTACTGACTTTTTTTCGTAGTGGCTATAAATTATTAGTTTGAGAGTCGGATTTTTGGAAGTCCTATGGTACAGAGGAGTTCTGAGAAAGGACAGTAAAGTCAGCACACACACACACACACACACACACACACAACACATCACACACACACACCACACCACACACACACACACACACACACACACACACAACAAACACACACACACACACACACACTACAGACACCACACAGGTGAAAAACCAAGCTAACCTGTGAGGTCTGCGATGTGAAGCAGGTGTTCAAACAAAGCATCTGCGCTTTCATCAACCCACCACCTCCATATTCCAGGTGGACAGATGGAACTCACACAAGCACACACACACACACACACACACACACACACACACACACACACAGTGCTGCGTAGAAAAATAAGGGAACTTTCCCTGGGTGGGGGCAGAGGTGCATGGAATGCGGTTCTTGCTGACCCTACTCGGTGACGTCCAAAGCATTTTCAGGAGCAAAAAGGAAAAAACATTAACCTTAGTCCAGAAATATTTTTAAGATATTTGACAGGTACTGGAAAAAAAAACTCAAGTAAACAGGAAACCGATTAAAAGTTTGTCTGCTTACCCAGAATTTGATCAGGTAGAAGGCGTTTTGTGGGCCCTTATCAAACAGCTCCTTCAGACCTCCCTTCTTCTCGGGGAACTTGTCGTAGATTTGCCGGATGTCCACACACTCCAGCAGCGGATCGCTGTAGCTCAGGCTGCTCTGGCTGATGTGCACAAAAAGGTGCTTGTTGTACTGAGAAGAGAGAAACATTTGAATCAGACGGACGCCAGAAATGTGGAGATAAACACACTGGGTACGCCTAAAGTTACTTCAAGGATCCTGCTATAACTTTTCACTGTAATTTTGAATCTAACAGAGAAACAGAAAAATATAAAGTTAGATCAGCAATCTGGTGGATTGTTAAAAGAAAGACTGCACGTCATCACAGCACAACCAAAAGCCAACAAGACCACAGAAGTCATTGAAAGTGCAACGAGTTATCTCCATGGTTTAGAAAAACAACTTATCGACATGAAACACAGTCAAGAACACTCTAAGCATGAATTGAGATGCTACCGTTCATCGAGGTTGTCAAGTTCTGCAACCAAGAGACAAGCTACTCTCTCCCCCCGAGGACCCAAAAAACCCTCAGAAATGTTTCTATCACCAGCTGTGATCTCAACCCAGCAGATCATGTTGTTCATTACTGAACTAATGGCAGAGAAAACACCCAAACAAGCCGCCACTGAAGGAAGCTGCAGTAAAGGTCTAGCAGAGCATCTCAAGGGAGGAAACACTCGATGGTGTCCATGGGTTCTCCACTTCAGGCAGACTGCAAATGACTTTCATCCAAGCAGTGAAAAAAATCCTCATAATACCTTTGAGCCTCTGAAAACAGGATTGTGTATAAATGGCTGTAATTCCTCAACAGTTAATGCAAATTTAGTGTTAATTCCCCTGAATTAAAGCTGAAAGCACTTCAGTCAGATCTTTGTTGTTTGATTTAAAGTCAAACGCTGCAGTCGCTGCACAGGCAAAGCTGCAAAAACTGTCTTTGTCCAAAAGATTAGGAACCTAAATGTGTGGTTATCATTTAATCGTTAAATTTAAGTCAGGTTTTATTAATTATAACAAACTGAATGCAAGCATAGCTGCTAGAAGTTATGGCTAAAACTACAAAATTAAACTGAGGGATAAACTGCTAATAATTCAACTGTAATCTCAGTATCCATGTAAGCTGCTGATTAATACGCTTATGTTGAAAGCAAACTTCAAATTTCTATTTCTGAGCTCAAATAGAGGCTTTACTGACTTACTCCCACTGACCAGTTTCAGAACAGGACCACGGCAACTTTACTGGGCTGTTCTCTGACCTGCTTTTCTTAGACAGGGTGTGAGTTTGTTTGGCTTTGCAGCACAATAAATCATACAGTTTAATGCAATATTGGCCAGCTATACAGATCACAGAGGGCAAACAACTTAATAGAAAGATCTGCTAGTCTGGTTGGTTAAAAAAAAGACATAATTTTCTGCATTTTTACCCAACTTTGTCTTTGCCTACTGATAAATCTGCATGTTAAATGTGACTTCAGTGGGATGGATCTACATTTAAGGACTCCATTTATTCCCACTAATGTAAATGATGCCGTTTGACAACAGAATCTATTTCAAAGTCACTGTACAACAGTTTTTTTCCCACTAAGCAAACAAAAAGCAACAAGATGAATGCCAGCTGTCTATGAGCCCAAGGTAGAAAAATGGCAGTGAGTACGCAGCGTGGCAGGATGACAGATAGACTGAGCAGACAGAGAGATAGAGCTTTACAAAGGTTATTCATACTAGGCGACACACAAAGGGCTTTAACGCTGTTCTCTGCTGTGGGGTTATCTGTCATCTCTGTTTATGGGACAATAGGGAGTGCTTATTGTAGTCTGGTGCTGGATATGTGTGCATGTGTGCGGAGTAACTCACTGCCTCCTGGTCCCTCTGTGTCTCCAGGAAAGATGAAAACTCCACCAGTCGTAGTTTGGTGGTGCCGATGGAGCGACCCTGCCATGCCGGCTCTCGGTGCGTTTGGGCTGCACTGGGAGGTTCATAGCCTTGAACACACACACACACACCATTTAATCCCACTTCACCACTGCAACATGTTCAATCGTGCTTTTTAACGGGCTTAGCAGTAATGTAAACGTGTAAAACTTTAAGCCATTACTGGAGGCCTGAGGACAAAAGCCGGCTGAGGTAAAGGCGAGGCACTAAAAAGCGGTTAACAACAGTATATGTAAAGGGGTAACAATGCAGGGGCCACAGCGAGACCCCCGGTTGCTGCCTCAAAACTCACTCGCTCCATTTTCAAAAACCTCGCCACTCTCGTCACTTAGTTTCATGCTATTGTAACTAGCACACCCCATCATCCAATCTGAAGAGAGGAAGCTCAACAGTGCCGGGTGAGCCAAGTGACGCGGCGCCTTCTTAAATTCATGAAACGTAACTTTTGTTGACCTGATCTGTGGGCAGTCACGTGGCTGGCTCAGTTCTGGCTCAGTCTTTTTCTGATTTGTCATGAGTGGATAAAAGATTAGAGATGTCTTGGGGCATTTCCAGTGGCCGTGGTTACCTAATTTTCTGACAAACTGTCAAATTGTAACTTTTTCAAGTCAAGCACGCACTAAGGAACTCGTTAGTTTGGGTGCCCTGTTCCACATTTGAGAGGACAGGCCACGCAGCTGAGGTTGTTTTCCACTCTGAAACAGCAAAGCTAACAAGGTGTGTGCAATCAACAGGTCAGCCAATAAAACTAACTTTTGTCATTTCATTAGTTTTTCATTGTTTGACAGGATCGTAATATAAAAATTAGGTAATATATTTAATAAAAATATTAAAAATGAGACCACCTCCAACTTTCTCAGTTGGTACCATCATGTAGCGATGGTGAAGCGAGGCCACGCTAAACCTAAACTTTCTGAAGAAACTGGCTGTGCGCTGCTTGTCTGTCATCTTAACCTCAGTGACATTGTTCATTCCTCGCCACATATCTCTTGTGGTCGCGTGTGGCCTCCAGCTTCACCCTTACGTGGACTCTCACTCTCCTCTGGGAATTCACTTCTTCCCTGTCACCTTAAAGTGTTTCTTCTTTATACTAAGCAGTTTTTGTGGATGGCTGCGGCTCAGGAGGTAGAGTGGTTTGTCTACTAATTGGAAAAGTGGTTCGATCCCTGGCTCCTCTGACACCTGCATGTCAAGTATCCTCGGGCGAGATACTGAACCCCGAGTTCTCCCGATGCATCTTTTTTTTCAGTTAGGCAAAGAAAAAGCACTTATGTGAATGTGTGTGTGAATGAGGCTTGGAGTAGAAAAACACCAAGAGCTTAAATTGAATAGAAAACAAGTACAGTCCATTTACCATTTCTTTTAGGTCACTAGGTATCCCAGGCGTGGTCTCAAAGTAGCATACAGGCCTGGCTCGTATCATCACAAAATTGGATCTATTCTTTGATGCAGCCAGTCGAACTAATAATGTCGTCTGATGTAGATTCCAGACTGTAGACTCAAAGCAGCACTACATTATGGACACGTCGCTGGGTATAGTTGTCTTTCTTGCTAACATTATCGGCAGCAAAATCATATCCGAGGGATATTTCTATCTGGATAGCTTGCCAGCTGTTTAATGGCAGATGTATAAGTTGACTTTTTGCAGTAATAGTCAATGTGTGAGCACGAGCTGCACGCTAATGTCCTCAACACTGGAGTTCACTCAGCAGCAATGGAGGTCATTATTGATAATGGTTTTCTGAGGTTACACAGAGTTTTTAAGTTGACAGGACCAAATGAACACTGCTTGCTATCCTGCTACCCCTTGTATTAAAGGGTATATGGCTCCAAGATTAAAATTACTAGCATTTTCAGGCAGTAAACAGACAGGCTCAGCAGCTGCACGCAAGCTGCAAAAGCTATGCCAAGCAATCAAAGTGCAATTTTCCCAGGAATTGCACTTTCCACCTGATATTTTCAAAGCTGCTTCTAGAAAAAGCAACACAAACTTTTAGTACAGATGACGTAAGAAAAGTCAGATCGACACCTTTTCCCTCTCACGACCTCTTCACGATACAAAAGCGGGAGTGCTGGAGACCCAGGTGTTCAGACAGATTCAAAAACCATCCTGTAGTGAGGCAGCGGTCTAAATGGCAGGAGACAGGACTGCGAGTCCGCTTTAAAAAAAGAAGATAATTGCGCTGTGGTCCGTCTCACCTGAGATCGTGGTGGTCCCTGCTGTCTGCACAGAGTAGGCTTGCTGAGAGAAAGGCTTGATGCTGAGAGAAACAGAGACAGAAGCAGAAAGGAAGCATTGTCACTGTACTTACATTATACAGCGAGGAAGTCTGCTGTGCGTCTTGTATGAACAGTAGTAGAAGCACAGAGATCAAGAGCAGCTCCGAGTTCAGTAAAAGCTATACCAGCCCTATTTCCAACCATTATCATCATCTCACGGGCACGTAAGAGCAGCAGGTGATGAAACGAAAAGGGGGTTTGAACTTGGTGCAGCTAGCCATGTGAACAGAAACTAGGCCAAGAAACCAGCTTAAACATGTTGGAAATAAAATGTACCGTTATTTTCTAAGGAATTGGAAGATTCCAGGTGTCACTCCTGCATACTAATCAGATTTATGACTTCTGAATTGCCACCTTGTTTAAACATCCATTTATTTATTCTGATTGCATGCATCTGGATGTGTCTGCGAGACTCTTGTTATGATTCTGTGTGCTGCAAAAAATGCATCAATAACTTTAAGCCAAATCCAGACTGACAACACTGAGAAATCTTTGTGTGTTTGAGTTCTGGCTTGTCATATTTCAAAAAGCACTTAGTAGTAAATGGGATGAACCCTCTCTGACATTTCAAAAACATAGCGAGTACTCAGTAATAATGTCTACAGCCAGAGGAGTGAAAAACTCCTGATGTGAGGGTTTACAAGTTCACTTAAATGAAACAAAGTGCATGTTTCACTGTGTTTAGTACAGTTAGTGGTTAGTATGGCCACTGTAGGTGAAAATGGAAATTACAGAGCAGTTTAAGATTGAAAAACTTACAAATTTAGAAGACATCTCATAGATTTTGGGGGGGAAAAATAGGTCTTTTTTTCTCTTGGTCAACGAACTACATTGTGTTACTTTGCAAAGGTGTAACAACCTCTTCACACCAGTGCTGCTGCCGGTGCTTGACATGTGTTATGCCTCCAGTAGATGAACTAATCAAATTTTAGCCTTCTTAGCAATCGGATTAAGCCATAAGAAATTACCCGTGATTTTAGAATGACCTGTAACCACATTGAGCATACTATCAGAAGCATCCCGGCTTCACGGTGCTGTAAATTGGGCCTATTTAGAAGAAAACAATACGCTGATTTGGGAGAACTGACAGCTTATCAAGTTCCTTGACTTAAAAACGAAAATCTCCCAAGTGTTTGCTTGTGAATTCTTAACTTTATCGACAGATTTCACTTTCAAATCATCGCAATCTTTCCATAAAGTCGTGAATTGACCTCAAGTTATTTCTCAAGTCCTATCCCACACCTGCAGACCAGTCGCTGTTATTTCATTTTACTACAAAAGGGCATAATATGCATGATAGTTTGCAGTTGTGCAAGCATGGACAAAAGAGAAAACATGTAAAGTTGGATGAGAACGTGTAAGGTGACTGCGACTCACTCTTCTGCGGTGGAGCTGGACTGTCCTCCAGGAATCATCCCCTGCCACAGCTGGAAGTACACACATGCACATTAATACACTGGACTGAGAATGCAAACCATGCATGCAATGCAATCTCTGCATGTTTTTTGTGCACTGCCACTTCAGATTGCTTTATTTCTATTCATCCCCTACTCCCTGTATTTATTCACAGAGAATAAATACAGCACATCTGTGTATCTATGCATGTATGTATGTATGCACGTGTGTGCGCAAGTATTACCTGTGCATTAGCAGGGAAGCTGGCACGGACTATCCCAGGCAGCAGCTTGCTGTGTATGGCCGTGGCTGAGACGATCTGAGCAGAGGACATGGAGGAGATGCTCTGCAGAGCTTTCTCCTTGGCATTCTGGTCCTGCATGTAAACAAACACCACACACTCATTAACATCGTCATTCCTCTGAACATTGTCATTACCGTGCAGCTTGTGCAGATCAGCAGTGAGTCATAAAAAGCCGGAAAATTCATGAAATTGAGAAGAAGAATCTGAATTGTCTTGAATAATGGAATCTTAAATATTAAAGCTTGAGGGGAAAACACTGTCCCTGTGTGACTGGATGTGATCAGGCTGCCACTTTCCTGCTACTTTTTGATTGCACAAATTAACGTACAGCAATTTAAGTAAACTGCCCAACATGGAACAGCTCATTTGCCAACAAAACACCGTGTAGCTCCAAGCGAACAATTACAGGAGCTTCTTTTACACCCTTATCAGGGTCAGGCTACATTCTTTCGTATCTAAATCTCTTGCTTTGTAAAAAACTGTCCCTGTGACCTTTCAGAGCGATTCAGGGGACAGGGCTTTGTCTTTTTGTGCGTGTCATTTGGGTGTGGTGATGTTGCTTGTGGCCTCGAGGGAAAATCATGGCGACATGAGTGGTGAGCGGCGAGGACAAAGTGTACAGCAGAGCTGAATGTGCTTCAGACGGCGCGGTGAACATTGCTGATCAGAGCTGCTGCCTCGGGGCAAACGATAACATATAGCAGATTTATAAGCTTGATGGTGTGGGCTTATTTATAACGTGAACAAAAAGGCAGCATGAAACTCATGAAACAGCTGAAAGAAATGGAATTAGAGCCACTGCCATAGCTGGAGAATCACTAATTGGCTGCTTCACTCAAGTTAATTGGCACTGAGAGAAATCTCTCCTCCTAGGGGAGGTAATAACATTATAGGAGGCACTGAAATGGGAATCATGCTGGATTTTCATATTAAATACCAGGAGCCATATGGGTATGATAACCACCTTGACCTCAACTCATTCCTTCAAAATCACCAATGATCCTGTTCCTGTTGAATGAGGAAGTATTGTGAAATCCACACAAAGAGTCGCATACGTAGTTTGATTTTTAATAGATGATCAGAAAATGTATTAAATCTGCGAAGCAGCAAATGTTACTCGGACAGCAGACACACTATCTGATGATCTTGTATCTTGAATGGTCTCATGGTCTGGGATGTGATCTACACTGAGCTCACACTTTCCCCATTCTTCCCACTTTTCTACAATATCTCGGTTTTCTAAATGGTCAAGTGTTACGCACAGAGGGTGGCAAAGAGGACAAACTCCACCGAAACTCACCGGAGCATTGGTTTTGGCAGAACAAAAGATCAAGCTCAGCCAGCAGTACCGGTAGCTCAGTCGATCTCAATCCCTGCCCACGTACGCTGACGGCTAAGCTGATAACCATCTTCACAACCAATTGGGAAATCTTGCATGTGTAATGATACCTGCATACAGTTGCTGCCTGCCCTACAAGCTACTTTGCAACCCATTTCCTGCCATTTCTGTCCTAATCAATCTCACAGGTGGCTTCTAGGTGCTGTTAGGGGGGACCTAAAAGGCCTCAGGCCTTCCATGTATAAAGTAGTGGAGATGGAATAACAATCCTATTTTGGCTAAAGTGATCCTGAGAGAACTACGGGCACTGCTATAATCAATATTAAAACCTTCAGGGGCTACAGGTCAATTCATTTTAATGGATTAGTGGCTCTGTGACCTAATCATCTGATCAAGCCTTCATTTTACTCCAAAGACTGTCATACAACCTTTTGGCCATAAGAGCCATCCATATACACAGTTAATCACGTCACACGTTACAGTCACGTAAGAGATGCGTGCAGCTCTTCAAGAAAGCCACGTGGTGACGAAATTAGCACTCACACACACACATTTGTCTCTTATAAAACGTGTACGGCCCAAGAACTCGCGAGCATCATCAGTGGCGTGATCTCATGTAAGATTGTCTACGGTTAAAGAGGTCTTTCCATCTCCTTTGTTGACAATTACCGACTTATTTGTGGGTTAAAAGGTATAATATTCAAGAACTGAAATTAATGTATAGACACATAAAGAAGTACTTGCTCTCAATCGTCACTTATACCCCACTAGAAGCTTTTTGTCATTAGATGTGTAACCAATTAGAAAATTGTTAAGGGGGGTAAAAAATAAATAAATCAGAAAGCAACACTAGAGACATGCACAATTTTTTCCTAAACATATAGTGTATCATCAACAAAAGGATCTATATGAATTTGAATAACCTTTATTATAAACTTCAATTAACCATCTGTTGTTTCTTTTATGAAAGCAAACAATTGTTCTCATTCCGACTGCTCTTCTCGGAAAACAAGCGCTCCCTTGTTGCTTTACATAAAGTTAATTACAACCAACTGTGAGGAAGAAAAGGAAAGAGGGGGGAAGAAGGACAAGATACTAAGGACACGAGATTAGCAGACTCAAAGAGAGAGAGTAAGAGGACAAGGACAAAATAATGTATGGATACAAGAGAATGACAGGAAGAGGAGGAAACATGAGAGAGTGAAAAACCTAAACAGACCTAATTATACACCTAGGAAACTGGTGTCAACGTGACAGGCGTCCTCCCAGCTATAGCGTCACATTAACAAGCAAAGAGCAAAGCAGCCAGCCACAGATTCCCACTGCTTCTTCAGGACAGCTTCAGAGACTCCAAATTTTAAAAAGTGATTTTTCTTTCATTCCATTTCTTAATGTTAACGTAGAAAAATCTGTTTGCAGTTCTGTGGATGATGCTGTTTTCACTCTGTTCATCCACTGTAGTCATCACAGCAAATCCTCACTAATCATCTGTGTTTATAGCAAACAAACTGGAAAAGAAAAAACAGCAACACTTCCTGAGCAGCAGAGGATTTTTCTGGAAATGTTTCTGTGCGGTCTCTTACCTTTAGCTTGGACTGAAATTCCCTGGATTTTCTTCGGGCCAATACTTGGATGTGACTGGATACCTGGAGGAGAGGAGACGAGAGGAGAGGACGAAGTGAAGGAGGGGTTGAAGGGTAGGAAGGAGAGGAGGAAGAACCAAACAGTGAGTTGCCATGGTTATGAAAGGACTGTTGCTACACTGGAAGGGTGCACACACACATGCACACACAGACACACACCTACCTCCCCTGACAACAGTGAATAGACCCATCTATGCACATCTTTTGAGCAAGCAAAATGACACCTGGGAACACGGGCCAAGAGCTCAGATACTAAGATTACACTTCACTGACATGCAATAATTAAAAAATAAATAAAAATCCAGACACCCAGTTAGTGTTTCTCAACAGACGGGTGGTATAATCTATCATTCTCCTGTATTTATATCATTGCTCAACTTGTAACAGTAGCGCAGCTGCTAGGCAGTTAGTCGGACAATACGTTCCTGGTTTCCTTTCTAGTAGCACAGAGAAGATGTCACATTTGGTTGTTGTGACAACAAACACAACACTTTCCAACACAGTTTATTTGACTGGACGACCGTTATGTTAAAATGAAATGAAACTGCAGAATAAACACATTATATATGGCACACAATATGACATAATACACATATACTCCAATTAAAATCCATCAACGGAACATAACCATAGTCAACAATATGAGGTCCAAAATGCACGTGTATATAATATAAAAGGATGGTTGGTCGTCAGTAAAACTACAGTTATAGTTACATCAGAGGTTAGCTTGCGCATGTTGGCTTGCAGCTCCAGCTGCACTATCACACTTACCGGAGCTTTACTAAGCACACGCATCTTTACCTCGAGGTAACAATGATACAAGTAAAATCAGGATCAGTAACCAGCGTGGCCAGTGTTGGGAAGGTTACTTTTAAAATGTATTCCACTACAGATTACAGAGTACATGCCCCAAAATGTATTTTATAACATATTCCGTTACGTTACCCAATGAGATTAATGTATTCTGAATACTTTGGATTACTTAATATATTATCATGCTTCTTACAACTACATGAATGTGATTTATTACTATTACTGAAGGTTATTCGCCATACCAACACCAACTAGATGTTTAAATCTTAATATAAATGAGTAACAGTAGGTGGACATTAGGTAAGGCTGCACTTTTTGCAGCGATCTCGTATAGAAAACTAATCTGCGCGTATATAAAACAGGTCCGCGGCTCCGAACCGTAGTAAAGGGACCTCTGACTACTGTGTCAGGTTTGTGTCGGGCTCGTCGCCCAAAACTAGCTTTACTTTGTTGTCTGGGTCGACTTTGCTAGCGAGAGACAGAGAGAGGCGTTGAAAGGCTGCTGCAACGGAACTTGTTGTTTCGGAGGAAAACAGGAACACGGCGTACAGTCGAGTCTTAATAGCTTACTTACAACTGGACTCGTCAGGCACTCTTTTTGGCTGCAGTGGTTATTATTATATTTACATGCTTCCAGCTCCCGTTTCTGCTCGATGACAACTCGTACTTTTCCACTGACCTTTTTCTCCCTCCCTCGCTCACGGACAAATAACAGGTATTGAGACACAGGCATTAGAGCCTCTTAATGCGTCTTTTGTTTGGGTTTCCACTGGCATGAAACAGGAAAAGACCGCTGTTTAATCCCTTTATTTCAACAAAGTAACTGTATTCTGAATTCCACCTTTCTAAACGGTAACTGTAGTGGAACACAGTTACTCATATTATGCATTTTAAATACGTAACACAGGTACATGTATTCCATTACTCCCCAACACTGAGTATAGCTGACTGTAGCTGCACCTGAATGGGCTTTTTTTGCACTGCTGAATCAACAGCTAATCGGGGAAACAATATTCTTTAAATCTCTGTGCTTTTTCCGACAGTTGGAGATCTTTTTTTTTCCCAAGCTACTCTTTGTATAATGGGATACGTGGCGATCCATACTGTAGGCGGCATGACTGGATTTAAAGCGCACTCCCATTATTACCTGTTTCCTTGTCCGCGTCTTCCCCGTTCGGAGTTTGATGTATCTGGCTATCAGCTCGTTTCGACCTGGAGGCACAAGACACAGAACATAGTAATGAAACATTATGCATGCCCACATGCATGTTAAACCCCATTTGACCGGTCTTTCGTTTACGCGGACAATCGCACGCAGAAATCATATGACCCTGACAAACAACTTAGTGGCTGATTTAGAGCTGTTGACCCAGCGGCCTGGTTGACGTGCAGTTTCACATAGAAACGCTGTAATCACCGATACCCCTGTTGAGCCGTCCACACATACACACATGCACATAAAATCACACACGCCATGGCCCTGAATACACATGACCCAACAATACAGGCATTCATGCGGACCGGCCGTCCCCTGATTAAAGGAGCCAGCAGGCCAGCTGTACCCGTGTTTACGCGTGCACACATACACGCACACATAAAGACACACACACACGCACGCACGCTTACGATGCTGAATAATTCAACCCATTCAATGGGGAGCACAGCAGACTCAGCATGACCTGGCTAGTATAGATTAGCCAGGGAGAGGGAGGCAGTGAGAAACAAAGCAGAAAAACACAACTTTTACATCCAGAGAAACTGCGAAGGGGAGGGGAGGGGTCGTTTGCACATATTAACTTAGGCCTGCTCCGCCTGGCTATATTACAGCTTTACAGTCCTTAGGAATTAAGGACGACAGACCATTTTACAGATTTCAGGAAATTATGTAATTTGACTGTAATTTTATTTGCTAACAAGCAAATGCGGTTCAGTTTGGTTTGGTTTGGTTTCGCTCCCGATCTGTTCTCTGTTGCAACCAAGTGGAAAACCAAAGTCGGGCCAGCTGGCCAACTGATGGTCAAGATCAGCACAAAGCCAAACCTCTACACACTACCCAAATGGCTTGCAACAATAGCCCTAACTAACTAGCAGATGGTGTGTGTGCATGCGTGTGTGTGTCTGTGTGTGTGTGTACCTTCTGAGCAGTCCCACTCTCACTGAGATATGGAGCTTAGACTGATAAAATCTACAGCTCACCATGCAGGTGTTTTCCTTCGAGCAGTCAAAAGCTGTGACTGACGACAGCACGCAGACGCACACACACACAGTACGCATAGATGTATACGCAAACATGAGTGCGTGCTGTGAACGCGTGCACAGAAACACACACACACTGAGTAGTCCTGGCTGTGGAGGCTGACATCTGACTCCAGAGGGGCCAGCTGGTCTTTCTAGGAGGCTTAACGGTGAATTATCATCCTTCACTAACCCTGCGGCACACATCCCTCACTCTCACCCTCCCTCTCTTTCAAAAACTCTCCAGCACACACACACGCACACACACACACACACACACACACAATCACACTTTCTTCCCTCCCTTCATTCGGCCATCCATCCATCCTGTGTTCTGGCTGTTCCTTTTCCCCCCTCCTCTGTCCCTCTTGTAGTGAATGGGCTTCCCGTCTGCTCCCTCCCTCCCTCTTCCACTCTCTGTCTCCATCTCTCTCTACTTGCCCAGTGAAAGACTTCAAGGCCAAAGTCAGATGGTCATTAACCGTGACGAACAGAAGCAACCCCCGTGCTCCCCCCAGCTCCCTATCTCTAGGCTGAGGCCACCGCGTGCAAGCCGATATTAATGGAGACGACAAACTGGGAAGAAAGAAAAGTAATGAAATTACATGTTTGTTATGTGATTCTGAACCATTTAGAGCTGATTTGAGAACACGAAAAAAGTTCCAGAAAACACAGGAAACAAGAGCCGGGTTGGTGACGTAATGCTACGACGACACAGGGTTACAATAGGAAGGTGCATACGAGGTGGTACGAGGCAGAACGAGTGAGAAGGAGAAGCTAAATCAGACGCTTCCTGCAGTTTGTGTGGTTAGAAATGCGCCTTTTCTTTCCTGTCCGCTAGCCGCAGTACATTACTGTTACGCCGTCGCTCTCTTAGTGGGGTGATTAAGAGCTTCAGCTGCTTTATAGAATAGCTCAAAACCCCTTTCAGAATAAGGTCAAGGCCTCGCTGACCGCGCTCGCTAACAAGGCTGGAGTTGAGTGGTGTGTATTGTTGTGTACCCTGGACAGACCTCAGAGACCACAGGGGCCAAACACTGGCCTAGAGCCTGGATTCGCAGCAGCTTTGTGGGAGTTTCTGTTCGTTACATCCAAAAAGCAGTTTTTAAAGTGCTAAACCTTTAGGATTTGCATTTGCACTCATTTGAGGCTCTTCCCTTTGTCCTCCAAGGCACAATCCCTGAAATCCTGGTTGGTGCAGACTGAAGTTAATCTTTCATTTATTACAAACAAGCTGCCAGTTCTTTTAAAGAGTAACCAAATCCTGTTAATCTTTTACTGCCAGGTGATGCCACCTGCAGAGATTTGGTAACATCGACTTACTCTAATGTTGGACGACCGTAATATGTAGCGCATCACGGTATCCGACCTGTTTCAAAGGAACCAAGAAGTGTTGACTGAGTGTTCCCAGCACCGTGTAAATATTGTTTTTCAAAGTGCTGATAATAATATGATATTTTGTTAAGTTTCTCATGTTAACGCGACTGCCGCTGTCAGGGAACGGAATAATGTGATGATTAAAACATGCAACAAGAAGAAGCTGTGAGGATAGAACCAGTAAAAGACTTAAACCCTCAACTCTGACAACAAATAAAGCCTTTAATATTCATTTTCTCCTTTCATTCTGAAACCACTCCAAAATTTCAGTATTAATACCAGTTTATTCCAATTTAGTTACAGTGCACTAAAACGTGGACTAAAAATGTTTTTCCGTATTACAGTGGTCTAAGACGACTCGTTATTTGTGGGGGAATGATCGCAGGACTCGGCGGTTCCTCTTTGCTTTGTTTTTGCGTCTCTTTCTTTTCCTTCGGTCTCATAAATCCTGTTACTCGCAGCAGCTTTGACGGCTGAAGTCACGGACTAGCTGGAGAGCATTTAGCAGCTTAAAAAAACAGATATTTCCTTTTAAAAGTGTTTGTGGAGACAGCTAAAAGGAGAGCGAAGGCTACCAGATTTCCATTTGCCAAACAGGGCTTAAATAAATGCTAATGCAGACGCGTGCTCACGCACATGTTCACCATAAGGTGATAAGATCTGGGTGTTGTGCTTAAAGCTTGTCAGCACTGCTGATCACATAGTGAAAACCACACTAATCTAACCAGACACTGGCTTAAGAGTAAATTTGTTTTCTACTGAATTATCCTTTAAAAAGAAATTTCTTTACTTTTATGTGATTTATTAGAAATAAAGACAAATGTAGCTGAAAAAAGCGGCGATTTGAGGAACTTTTCTCTTAATAACGTCACATAAAGTAGGCGGCAGTGAGCCTGAAATTTAGTGAGTCTTATGATTTGTATTTTATTATTACTGGAAAACAAACTTGGGTAGGTTACAGCCCCTAAGAAGGTAAAAAACAATATAGATACATCGGCGGGGTACAGTAACGCACACACAGGAAGAAACATTTAAAAAATACAGTCACGCATCGGGCACGTGAGGATTCAATTCCTCGCCATTTAAAGGATTTTGAAATGAACAGACAAAGGCAGAAGGGTAGCTAGCCCTTTGTCTTAGGCGAAGATGAAGAGTATCTTCAAAATGAGTCATATAAGTCGAGTAACTGGTTTCGCTGAAGTTGATTTTGCAACGTTGTTGGCATGTCGACTGGAAAGAACCAAAACCATTCAGCCCCAATGAAGGATGCAACCTCCAGTTTAAGACGATTACATTTTTACAATGAAGAAAATGTAGGTGTGTATGACACCATGTGACTGGAAAACTTTTGCCAACATGTGTCACAGTCTATACTTCTTCCACTGTTATTCTCGATAAGTAAAGCCCCCTGTGACATAGCTGGTTTGAGCATGCTCGCCGCTGAAGAGACAGATGCCGTTCTGTGTATTAGTCAGTAGATCTATAGGATATGTAGGAGACAAAGACACTGGTCATTATATTGTACTTTTGATGCATCTTTCCCAAGGATAATAGAGCCATTATTCGCCTTTTCATTCCCTGTTATATGCACCCACATTATGTTGTTTCTAAGCTTCTCATCCACTAAGTTTATCCCGGCACTTTTTGTACCCGTTTCTTCTTCTTTTACGTTTCACTCCATTTTCCTCCACCCTGTGGGGGGTGTTTCTAGAACCGCAGTAGTCCCCTGCCTATCAGGTATTACTCGTTTCTCCTCTGTACTGTAAGACAACTTACCAGCCACTCAGTGTGCCTTAATGTAATGTCAAAGAAAGCGAATCTACCCTTAAAGATGCTTAAGTTTGCCTTTAATAACTAAGCTTGTATTTTGCTTCTGTGCAAGCAGGAAAAAAAGCAGAAAAATCATTAAAAAACAAAACAAACTCAACAAAGCCTCAAGAGCCCGATTACACACCAGGCATGAAATAAAATAAGAGCCTATTCAATCCTGCAAGCTCCATTAGCTAAAAATTACAATAAACGAGATACTGTTTTATAATTCCGCTTTGCACAGATGTTGTAGGCAATGATTAAAACCCCTGGTCTCTGTGGCCAAATGCTGCTCATCCCTTCTTGCCATTTCGCCTTTCCTGCTCTGCCTCTGAAAACAGACACCATCTAACTCGATTAGGTCACCATGATAAACGTGTCAACAACCTGCACACAGAGTCAACAAGGTAAACAACCGAACATGCCACCAAGGCAGAGAACAGAATGAGTCTGATTGATCGGCAACTGATCGGGAACACAAAGGAGGTCGATCGCGAGGTTTAGCATCAACGCGACAGGAGAGCGCTGCTGCTTCCAATCTGTGCATGTCCGTAGCATTTAGGGTTTTTTGGGTACACCTCTCTCTGTTTCTGCTCTATTCAGAGAACAGCAGCAGTGCATCCATGAATGACCAGGGGATGTGAAAGAACATTTAGCTCATTTCTGTTGAAAGCTGGCTGGCTTTTTTTGCATCACAACTCAGCCAAATAATGCAGCGAGATTATTTTTGTTCCATAGCCCTCCATAACAACACACGTGGCCAGATCTACACATCAGAAAATGTATTCATTTTATTTTCACCTTTATTTTGGACAGCACAGTAGAACAGCAGAGAGAGAGCAAGGGGAACAACACACAGGAAATGGCCCAGGGCGGACTCGAACCCAGAAGCCTTTTAGCAAATAAGTCACCTGCTCAACCACTGAGTTATACCAGCACACAGAACATTAGTGCTGTTGTTTTAAGACATCTAATTATAGTAGATCATGTTCCTCATGGATTATCATAGCATTAATGTTACATAAGTTTGTTTTACAGGCTTAGAAACTCTTCTTATTGTGTCTCTGGGGTTCAAAGAAAAGGACAGCTGAAGCAAAACAACAACATGAAGCTAAAAAAAGAAGACGATTCGCTAAAATTGCAAAAATTCCGATATGGCTGAAGGAAACTGTGACGTTGGGACAATTCACAAGTTTTTAAAAGTATAACTTTAAGGTGCTTTAAAGAGTCCTGACCTTAACCTAACCAAACACCCTAGAGACGCACTGGTACACAGACTGTAAGCCAGATCACCCATGAACAGGACCTGACCTCACTAATGGGACAAACAAATATGGCCGCCCTCTTTCGGGGCTCACATTTAGCGTTCTAGTCTGTGTGGGACCTTTGACCTATATGAGAGGAAATAACTATCTCATATTTAGGATACTGATTTTGATTTTCTCTTGATTCCCAAAACTCAAGAAGTATTCACTAGAGAGCGATACGACGAAAGAGAGGAAAAAAGAGAAAAACAACAGGGTGAAAGGGAGGGGGGGGACGCAGCTGGTGGCAGCCAGAGAACCATCTGTTCATCACTCTATTAGTTCACACACACACACACACACACACACACATATAAGTACTCTCTCTCTTAGTCCCACACTCACACACACTGCGCACCTATAGCCTGCTTCTATTTCCTCTCTTTTACAGCTCTTTTCTCCCCCTGCATCTCTGACACTTTGCCCTGCGCGACAAGCCTCCGCCACAGCCGTCTATGTCGTTATTCGCACCGTCTGACACAACAGCGAACATTTCAACAGCTCGGCCAGTCGCTCGGTGCGTTTATATCACATTCTACCACATATACCGTGTGAATTAGTGACGAACTATCAAAATTATTCACACTTATTAAATATGGCCCACGGTTGTAGAACAACACAAAGAAGTGACCTCTGTTTGTTTGCGCCTTCGTGAAGAAACCAAAACAAAGCACGCGGGGTGCATCGCACTTTCACAACAGCTCCTGTAATTCGCAGTCCAAAGCAATAGGAACATTTATTAAGCGAGGAGTAAAACTGTTTTTCATTGTTTATCTACACTGATATGAGAAAAAGACCTTTTTCAGTTTTTCAAGTGTCAGTAACTTGTACTGATTTATACCCAGCCCTGATTTCCCATCACTCACCGTACATCTTCCCTTCATCCGACAGTATAATCTTCCTCCTTCCACAGGGCGGATAGATGGCCAGGGCCTCCTGGAAGCTCTGCTCAATGTCCGGGCTCCAAACTCCCTCGGGATCCCCATCCATGGTCTTGTCCCCTCCAGAATCACTCAGTCTGTCCATGTCCTCCCCTGGACTCTCACTGCCACTCCAGCTACTGCGCTCCATACTGGCAGCTAACGGTAACTAGCTGATGTGTACTCAGTGCAAATGCCTTGATGCCAAGTTGATAAAGTAATTAAAAGTCTAGTGATAAACTGAAGCTAAAATGAACTATAATGGTAATAATTAACTCCCAGTAACAACGGCCAGCTGTGGCCAACTAGAAACTGACGGTAGCTCCAAATGGTAACTACCAGTAATAAAAATTTAAGGACTAGTGAACTGTAGAAAAGTGAGTGAGCCGCTCCAAAATCCAACCTCAGAGCTCTACAAGAAAAGAGGAATAACAAAGAAAAGTATCGTATTAGTCATTAATATTCAAACTTGATTCTTCCCATATATGCAAATTAAATTTTACTGCAGCAACACGAGCTCACGTATAAGACAAGACAAAGTGGCACGCTATTGAAAAACCCTCTAATATTGAAACTGCGAATAATTTTACTGTTTGGTACAGTAGGGGTCTGCTTATAACCACTGACTGTGTAAACGACGGATGCAGCTTTAGGGTCTGGAAACTGAAGCCAACACTGACCAGCAGGGGCCGATTCCTCTGGTTCCAAAAAGACTCCTGATTGTATAGAAGTCTCTGGAAAAACGTCCCTCTGATCCCTTATTCTGTGAAAGCGATCAGGAGAGTGTTCACTGCGATCAAACGCTTGAATAAAACATTGATTTCTGTTCCACAGACAGATGCGCCTCTCGCTTGTCATGTCCGATTCCAAAGCACCAAGACGGCGACAGCAAAAACAAAATCAGCTCGAGGCTTCATAAGGGTGCCTCGCTTTTCCAGCGAGCAGTCTTACTGTGGTTGTGCCTATGTTTTATCAAAAAACTAACACAAAAAAGAGCAAGAAAAGGACAAAAGAAACTAGAGTCAAAGTTTTGATACAATTACACCCCCAAACCCAGAGGAAAGGATCAACTGATCACCCAGCGACTTGCATCCAATGAGCTTCTCGGTCATGTTCAGGAGACAAATGCGGATTTCACTGCTAAATTTTGCTTTTCAGCTTGCATTGTGCAGGTGTGATCACCACATCCCAGAATTTCATTTCAGAAAATGGGACAAACATAATGGAGGGGTGCCATTCTTCTCTCTCTGCAGCCTGCTTTGTGATTCACACTGATATTAAGTCAGATTTTTTTTTTTAAACCAGGAAAATATTTTTTAATGTAGCTTTAAGTTCCGATCAACATGTAGCAAGCCTGTATTCCAGCTGCAAGAGGTAAAGTATTGCTTCCTTTCATGAAGGAAATTGCCTATTTTGTTAAAACCGTTGTGGTACATCAAATCCATGCACGTAAGGAGTGCAAGCGTGTGAGGGGCAGGCTACTACTACACACAGCGACAGACTCAGGGAGGGAAAAAAGACAAACTGAAGGGGTTTGCCAGCTGCCTACAATTCTTCTAAAATCCCCCATGGTAAACAGCAGGGTTGGCGCAGTACACACCACACTCAAACACCACCACCATATGCACACACACACACACACACACGCATAGAAACACACACACGCACACACACACAATTACTGTGCCAGCCCCTTGGGCGAACACATGTCATTTTGTCTGGTCTTCTACTGTTCACACTTCCCATGCACTGTCCCCTTGCCACAGCCCGAACAAGCCTGCAGTGTGAAGTAGATATGTGTGTGTGTGTGTGTGTGTGTGTGTGTGTGTCTATACTTAACACAATTATATTTGACAATAAGCACACATGCAACTGAAGCATGTAAAGCAGCAGGCAACATTTTGGACACATTTTAACCCCGTCTGCACACCAGCGTTCAGCTCGAGGGTTTTTAACACCTGGGGGAAAACGCTGCGAATCCACAAGAAAACATCCGCTGGCAGAGAATTACAGACATGTGTAATGAAAGGGATCTGCTGGTTTTACTAGAGTTTGTCCCCAGGTTCTCTCTTCATGCTCATTCTGTTCACCCTCGTTTCCGTTTCCTCTCCAACTTCCCATCGTGGCTTTCTTCCCCGCCTCTTCCCGCCCATCCCTCTCCAGCAGTTTTCCCCATTCAAACAAAGATTCATTCATCCAGCAGCCCGCACCAATGAGCAGCAGCAGCTGGATTTCTTACAAGTTTCGGTGTCTCTGTGAGACTTTTCGTGCTGAAGTCAGAATACAGACACTGTGATCGTCTAGTTTCACGTTACAGTCATTTCACTGATACGTCAATGGCAACATTCTTTAAATAAGTCAGTTCTTGTTAATTTGTTGTCAACCTTCAACCTTTACACTTAAATATGTTGCTTCTATATGGTAGCTAACAGAAGGTGATAGCACAATATTACACTAGGCTCATTTTTGTTTGTGAAGTGCTTTTTATAGCCCATCAGAGTCAGTCACTGACATTGGCAGCCTATTAAAATCAAGGTCTAAAGCATCACTGAGCAATATTTTATAATAAATAGAAGATAAAATGACTAGTTTTGATTTCTACTACTGATTAAGGTCAATTCCAGCTGCATCTCACAGCTGTTTAGAGACAATGAACCCACAGCACAGCACAAAACCAGCATGAACTTTGTTGACTTTTCTTACTTTTCGTCATAATTTTCATCAGTGACTCTTTGTTTACTCACAAAAACAACATAATAGCCAAGTTAAAAAACTATGATGACTTTTTGTCGATAAATAAAAATGAGATGGAAATATTCTGGAGAGAAGAGATCCAATCAGAACTGATTACGCTACAAAATGTCAACGATTTGAAGGAAGAGAAGAGAGTAAACATGTGGACACATTCTGCATTTAAAGTCAAGGGAAGTAAGACATTTTATAAACTGTGTGGAGCAACTCTCACCATTAAAAACATTTTGTATTTTAATCAACTGAAAGACTTCAAATTTTTTAAACATCATAAGATTAGACAACTTAAATTTGACTGAAACTAAAGAGCATTTTAGTCAAAAGACTACAAAAACCCAAATCAAAATGTACTGTCAAAATGAACACAGCGGAAATATACAGTCCAAAAAATACTTCTTAGAAGAGTAACCAGTGGACGTGCATTTTAAATTTTATTGCTACATTTTCAGCTAAAATTACTTTATCTTTAAAACTAAAGAACTAATAAAAACATGTATAAATCAACTGACCTTTGAGGAGCTGTTAGCATTTTCCATCCATCTTGCTCATCTTACCCAATTCAGGACAAGACGAGAGGATTTTCTTAACAAGAATTCTGTTCTGTGCAGGATTTAAGTAATGAAGCACATTTGGTTGAGTCTCTTATATGGATTCATTTAGTAGATTTTATAAGTTTAAAAAGCGTTATTTGTGCCATTGCAAAGAAAAAGGAAACACAAAATTAAAGACAAAAGACAAAATTAACTTTCTTATTTAA
>NW_024582473.1:849366-871539 GCF_018398535.1 Haplochromis burtoni
GGGAATGGGAGCAGTAACAAAGGTGTTGCGTTTATATTTTTGTTGAGTGTACGTCCACTAGTGAACCGACCGTGAGCTATGGGGTGTTCACGTGTCTGCCTTTAGTCACACACATAGAAAACTGAACTTTCTGAGATTTGCGGCATGAACAGAGACCTGAAGGACTCCACAGGTGAACTGTTAGCAGAGGATTAACTTCCAATGGTCAAACTGAAATATCTTCTTTACAAAAATAAATAATCAGAAGACCGACCCATTGCTTAGGACAGGAGATCAAAAATAAAATAAAATAAAGGTGCTTCAGAGCTGTCAGTAATCAAATATCATTACAATCTCTAAGCAGCGTATTCAAACTGTTTCGCCCCATTCTGACACCCTAATAAAATGTAGTCACTGAGCTCTTTGTTCCCCATAACCTTGGTTAAAAAGGAAAGTTTAAATAATATTTCAGCATAAAAGCATTCCTGCATTCAAAGATTCACCCAGGAAAAAAAAGACTGGAGATGAAGCTCTCAAACCAGTAGGTTTAAGACGTGTTACAGAAATGTGGAATTTCTTCTTCATCTGAAAATATTTCTGCATTTTTCTGGAGAGCTCTTCAGAAAACATTTGACCTCTTTAAAGACCCTATGCTGAAGTGATGACAATAGACCACCTACGCTTAAATTCAAAGGCGTTTTAATTCTCACAGCTACATTTATAACCTCTATTGCATCTAAACACTCAACACTACCACTTTTATCACTGTGCAACAGGCTTTAAATACCAAGCTCAGCCTGAATAAATACTTGCTATATTTCACTTCTCTGCACATGAGGTCTGTGAACCTCATTCTTGGGGTTCATAGTGTAAATACCCATTCAAGTAAAAATGTACTTAAATTATTGCTAAAAGCTTGTACTCGTCAGCATTACAGGAAGACAGACTGTGGTTCCGATCTCACACGAATTACTCCATTACGGTACACTCATCAGCATAAAGAAACCATGCAAATGTTCTAATGAGAGGAATTTTTGCATAAGGCAAAAAAAACCAAACTGACAAGATCACGTTTGCATAAACTGGAGCTTCATCCACCAGCTGTTAACTGGTTAAAATGGCATAAAGGCTGAAACGATATGAGATTCTCCAAATTTTTCCATCTTCGCGAGTCCTCGCAAGCCGTTTTTGTACACGGGGCTCAACTGTAGTTTAACAAACCACAATCATAAACAAATGCTTCAGATCATGAGTCACTCCAAGCCTTTTCTAGACTTGTGTCCTCCTGCCATCTTGGTTTCACTGAATCTAATCTGGCCTTCCAGTTCAGGAGACACGTTTGCACTTTGTGATGAATCCTCTGTTTGTGAAGTTTCCTCTTTTTGGTAAACCTGGGTGATGATATGATGTCCTAGATGGATGCATGTTTTACTTTGGTTGATGCTGGGAAAAAAAAAACACTAGTGTGCACTTCAACCACATCATGAGATTGCATCATCTACTGTGGTGGAATACATGAGAAAATTATGCAAAGTATATCCCGGTGTGTAGGGATTACGTGGTATTAAACACGAATACGTAATAGCCGCCAGGTAGAACAACAAAGCTAACATTATACTGCCAACATGCCCAACAGATGCAGCACTGTTCATATCATCTGCAGAATGAAGCAACTGTGTCAAAGTCAGTAAAAATAACTTTATATTTATTTATCGAGACCAGGTCTATGAGATTTACATGATTTTGCACCAGAGAGATCTGCAAATCAGAAAGTCTATTTTCAAAGTTCGGTGTGGGCTTTATGGGTAAGAAGGAGAAGAATGTGCTGTAGGTCAGTAAGTAGACCAAGAATAGCCTCTAAATAAGAATATAAGAAATGTGAGTCTACAGAAGGACAAAGCCAGCCATTAAAAGCCAAACATAGACCATGCAGTGGTGAATAAGGCCTGTGAGATTTGTAAGTTCCATGTAAGACGGCACAGTGTGTAAGTAACAATGGCACACCCCAACTTTAAGTCTTTTAAAAGTAAAATTCTAAGTATTTGTATTTAGAGGATAATTTAATCTCTACATGAAAGGTTCTCTGGGTTTGGTTCTCGGCTGCAAACTGACCTCGAACTTGGTGTAAAGCTCCGTGAAGAACTTCTGGTTTCATCACTGTGCATCCATTATCTCGGACTAAAATATAAACTTGTTCAGAAATTGCAGAAAGGGAAAAAAATCTTTGTAACAGTAAAAACTTTGTTATATTTGTCAAAATAAATAACCCATTTGAGATTCTTAATCTTCCTAAATACAGCCACTGTATCTCAGGGAATCCAGTAGTTTGATATTAACATTGATGTTTGTGTGGACGAAGGTTTTGATGAAGAGGAGAGGTTAAAGAATAAGAACTACAGTTAGGCTCATGTGAGCCATGAAAGGGGCCCAGTAGCAGATGGACGCTGGAGAGAGACATTAGTCACACAACAATCAACTCTGACTACTGGGCGACTCTTCTGCACCCCGGGCACCCCCCCCTCCCTGCGTGTCTCTCTGTCACCAGGCAGGCCCGGGCCACTCGAGCCAGGACAGCAGGCTTCATAGTGTCAGTGCCAGCCCTCAGGAGAACACACACGGGGCATACAGCCACAATCCTGCAGCTGCCTCGGACTCTCGTGTTTTCCCCGTGTGTCGCCTTTCTTCCACTTTCACTTGATTCTCACAGCTCTTCCACAGGCCTGCTACATGCGTGTGTTTGCAAATATGCAACGTTTATGGAGGTTATAATGAAGATGGAAGCTTTTACTGGCGTGCGATTGTCTGCATTATCAGAAGAAACCTGTTTGTGTGTGTAATTGTGCTTGTATGTGTGCATCAGCAGGAGGTCGTGTTGCTATACAAGTTGAATGTTTTATCCCAGCCTAGGCAGTTCCTTTCACTCATTCTTCTGTTGGACCACTCAACGGCATCTGTTTCAACTGCTTCCAACATTTGCACACACACACACACACACACACACACACACACACACACACACACACACACACACACACACACACCGGTTTTTATAAAAAGAGGATTTTCCCATAATCCTCAAAGCAAACATTGTTCCACTTTATAATGTTTAGCCATGTTTTAATGTTGTAGCCCATATGGCCCAAAGAGAATTATTCACCATCACGGGTGACATTTCTTGTAGTCTGCTTATTTTAATATTGCTATTTTACTTCAAGGACCATATGGCACAATATTCATTCTTTACAAGTATGCAACTGTGACTAAAGCATTCAATATCTAAGCAGACTCGGGGGTGCTTCATTCATCTTCCTATGTTAATAGCCTCCACTACAGAGGTCCCAAGGTAAAAATCATTCAAGTACACCTCATGTTATTCAAGCAGTCAGAATGTATTTAAATGTGTGATTCTGGGCCGAGCTGATGTGCCGTCCGTCCCTGACTTCCACCCTGGTCATCACTATAGGAACAATTCTGAAAAAGAGAAAAATGTAGTTCTATTTTCTCTTACTAATGCATGCACATATCTACTACTCTAGTAAATTAAACCTTTGAATATAAGGACTTTGCAACATCTGAGGTGGGATTTGCTACAACATGGATGTTACAAATAACGGGGGCTGCAGTACTGAACTTTCCTAGCACTCATCCAACAGATGTGCAAATGCCAATGAATATTTCACAATCTGTTCAGACTTTAGGCATTCCTTTACCTGCCTGTCCTCTAATCTGTGTGATGGGGAATTATTGTCCTTGTGTAAAAATCCAGAGCATTGCCTGCTAAAGTAGGCTTCATAGACTGTATATAAAGGATGGATGTTACCATTGATACACCCTTTTATTAGTGGACGCTAACGGTTATATATTGGCTGCTACCATGTGATCAGAAGTGACCATAGTTGAGGGTGCATTAGCATTTTGGTGAACGCACATATCCCAAACAACAGGCTAATGGAGAGGTTGTCCCACATGCCAAGCACTTCTGGTCAACAAATAAAAATAACTCCAGTTCAGTAACGTCAGGTCAGGTCGCAGTGGCTACTACTGTTACACGTGAGGAAAATATTTGGAAATGATTCTTCTAAAACTGTTTGTGTGTCAAAGAGGATTTACACAAAGTTTTGTAACTGTTTGTGGTCATGTATGTGCTTAGGTCCATTTAAAGCATACCCCACGCTCTGTAAAAATAAACATAAATACTATGTAAAGCACTGCTACAAATAGTTAAATATGTAAATGAGTCCAAAGAATGTTTGGGGGGGGGTCTGCTTGATTGTTTGTTTTTGTTTGTCTCAGAATCAAGTATATGAAAAATGTAAGTCATTTGGAGATTTCTTATAAATAAAAGTTAACAAATAGGAACATTGCACCACAGTGCTATAAGTCTTCTTTTTCTAATTATTAAAAAAGAATACTACAATTAAAAATTATCTCAAAATTTAAGTGTTTACTGTGAAAAAAAAACCCATCTACATTGTGTGTGCTGCACTACTTTCAAAGCTTGAACTTTAATTTACAGACTCAGTCCCCTAGGAGCAAGCACTGGGTGACAGAGTGGGAAGGAAAAACTACATTTTAACAGGAAGTTCGGGTAGAACCAGGATCAGGGAGGGTCGGCCATCTGCCACAACTGGCTGGGGTGGGGGAGGGTGGGGGCAAGAGGCAAGAGAAGAGAAAAAAACAAAGATTTTTTTTTTTTTTTTTAAAAAAGGACAAAACACAGAGAGACAAGCATAAAACCATAACTATAGAAGAGAGGGAAGACAGTCACATATTCAAAGGTTTGGTCCAGAACCTTCCAGAATAACAGACTGTGACTGTGTTACAACCGTTAATATATGGCATCTCAAATGTACTGGGAATAGTTCACTGTGAGTTTTTTGGTTCCCCCTTCTTTCCTTAACACTGAGCACATGCCATTCATGCAATGAGCACAGAACATTGTGCATTTTATACTTCTAATCAACCAGATTTACTTTGCTTTTCACACATTAGAGTGAAGGTCATCCTAATCTCTACAAGCAGATATCTGCTGCGAACATGCAGACATATGGACATCCAAGGAACGAAAGCAGGCAATGAATAGGAGGCATTGTTTCCACGCAGATAAACAGCCCATGTTAAGAGTTAAAGAACTGAAACCAAGGGTTGAAACCTTTAAAATGTTAAAAAAAGAATCGACATTCAAACACAAATACACAGAACAGAAAGTCTTAACTCACACATCTATTATCCAGGGCATTGAAGGTTTAGAGACTGGATGTCTTTAAGGGTCAGAAAGGATAAACTACACATAAAACCTTTCAAGGATGCAAGCCTTTGTCTACTTCTGGCTTGAGCAGCACCTACTTAAGCAGGTACATTCCTACCTTAATGTACTGATGGCATAAAATAATATTAAATGTTACTGCGATATATTGTACACTAGTGCCAAACACTAACAAATCGAGTGAAATAACGTGATCAGCAGTCAACTAACTAATCAGCATGTCTTCGTCTCATCTTCCACCACTCATTCCCAACTAGTTGCATGAGATGGCCATCCCCACTTGAGCCTGGTTCTGCTGGAGGTTTCTTCCTGTTGAATGGGAGTTTTTCCTTCCCACTGTCACCAAAGCGCTTGCTCATAGGGGTGATCTGATTGTTGTGTCAGCCAACAATTCTCTGTTTTCTCTGTATTATTGCAGCGTCTTTACCTTACAATACAAAGCCCTTAAGCAACTGGGCAACTGTAGTTGTAATTTGGAGCTATATGAATAAAACTGAATTCAACTGAAAAACTTACAGAGAGAAAGGATTTTTTCCAGCACTGATGGACGTCACTGGAACTCCAATCCAAGAACTTGATAATTAAACTGAGTGGATTTGAACTGAATACACATGAATACAAAACTCTGCTTTTTTCCCTTTTTACACCAACTCTCTTGCAGTTTAGAAAGTATGACCAGCCCACTCTCATTCCAGAGGTTACAATTAACACTGCTGGTGTGCCTTTGTCTACAAAGGCATCCTTTTAGGAGGGGCTTATCCTACCCAAACTAGGATCATTCTATTACTTTAACACTCCGTGGTTAGGGTTAGTCAGTCAAAGTAAAAAGTGAAAAAAATAAACTGAAAAAATAATCAGCGAGTGGGTGAAAAAAGTGCAAAAACACAAGAGTCAGATAAGGACACAAACCACAAACTCATGGTTGACAAACTCCCATCTGCACAGCCTCTTAGTACAGCCTCTGTAGGTCACAAAAGCAGCACCTTTATACATCTATAGAAATACATACACACACAGCTGTAGCTGGTGCATCAAGGAACCGACACCAAAAGAGAGGTGTAATGACATTACTTGCCAGAACTGTATTTTGTAGCACCCAAGGGTGAGAATGCGTTGGTATGACAATATCACAGTATGACTGCTTTGATGGGGATCTTGTCCTTTGTGCTCGTCCACTCCCATAAGACACAAATAAGAAAGTTGTAGTGAACGAAACCCTAATATCAAACGGCTGAAATGACCACGGCGCAGAAGACAGGATATAAAATTTCATCTAAGATATTTGTAAGAACGGCAGCATTAGATACCCTGCACTGAACAGCAATCAACAGAAATCAGTATCGTACTAATTAAATTCATTATACTAACAATATTCAGCAGCGTTTCTCACGTGATCTGAAGCTGGAAAGGTGTTTTGTTTGGTTTCACTAGTGGCTACCTACTTTTATGGATAATCCATATGAGACCCTACAAATGCCTTCCATTCAGACCAAGCCGATTATTCTTGGTTCCATAATGTAGACTTTAATCAGTTTTCTACTCCGTCACATGTGATTTTTGACTTGGCATTGATGCACGTGTCCGAGTTCAGACTTTTTGATATAATTTGGTCACGATTTCAATTAATCCATTACTGATAAGTTCATTCTGCTGAAGACAGACTGAAAAAAAATCCCTTTTTCCACGTCTCCAGTTCTTCTGATTAGTTCTGACCCGATTTCATGTTGTAAAAAAAAAAAAACAAAGACATATTCATCAGGCTGAATAATAAAGCTGCATCAGTGAAAAGAAACCTGCAAAGCATCTTTTATTCTTTCTCGGCACTAATACGCACTTGAGTAAGACAGAGAAAGTTGCTTTATGAGTGGTGAAGAGGCTGTGATTCACAGCATGCGCTCCTCATTATTTCACCATCTCTTCTCACGGAGGCATTACCATTTATGCACACACGCAGTAATTGGTCACAGATTGCACACTGATACAGTGAAGTGCTTATTTCCTCCTGAAATATGACGGTAAAAGGTTCAGCTAGCAGCTCTCCTCTCTGCTTGCCGTCCTTACCGTTATTCCTCATCCACCAGCTTTAGGTTGGTTTTTTTGCTGAGTCAGACAGAGTCATTATCCAGTCTCTTCCTTGGGAGGGTGGAGGGAAATTGGAGGATGAGGGGGGTGGGGTCACACGTCACACAGACACACACGCAGGAGACAATATCCTCCACCAGAGGAAAGGGAGGCCTGGGGAGGTTACAGCAATACAACACCGTTTAATAAGTGTGAACACAGGAGCGTTGTGCCGAGGCAGACACCACGTGTGCTGCATGTGCGTGCATCTGTGAGTCTTAACCCACACCTAGTAAAGGAACAGCGTACGGCTGCATGGATGTGAAAAAGAGTACAGTGACCTCCATCTACCCATCTCGTTGCCACAATTACATCCTCTAAAGCCAACACGAGCTCCGCTCTACTCAAAACACACGTACAAAACGAATTAGCCCCTGAACTGTGTTTTCCATCTGTGGTCCATTAAAACTTGGGTACTGCTTTATTTAGACAGTAGCAGGTAAAGAGGCAGAGATTGTGGCGGCTGCGCACCCCTTATTTAAATATAGTGCTTTGTCAGCACTGTTTCATTTGTTTGTTTGTTTTGGATTCCTCTCTCCTAAGCTGAAACTCCAGCTGGACTTTATCACAGACCACAAAGGATCAGAACAAATGGTCTTTAAGGTGATCCGGGGGACAAATCAACAGCGGAATAATTAAATTTTAAAAAATGCTGCTTTATGTTGAATCAGCTCAATTGTTTACTCACTGAAAATCTACTATAATGTGCCATTAACTCATATCTCTGGAAGTAAGTATAATCATCAATCATTTTTTAGGGTAACTTTTATTTGAATGATTTTTGCCATTTTATTGTGCTCTCAGAGGGTCGTCTGTCCCTCCCAGAGTTTAACTTTGTAAACAAAAAAACTAGTTAAGGACAACTTGAACGATCTAAAAAATAATTTGTAAAATTTGAGATTCTAGCATTTCAATAGTCTCTGTTGCTCGAACTGAGTTTTAAACTAGTTTTGGTTTTGTGTCGTCTCCCTACGCTTTCCTTTTTCCACCCCACACCAGTCATGGCAGGTGTTTGCCCTTCACTGAGGTTGGGTGTGCCAGAAGTTTCTTTTCTCTTGCCAAGTTCTGCTTACAGGAAATCATCTGATTGTCGTTTCCCCTCTAATACTCCAAGTGTCTTTACTATACAGTATAATGCGCCTTGAGGCAACTGTTATTATGACTTGCTGCTACACTTAATTTCACTATATACAAATATGGGAACATAGCAGCAGCTAAATCTCTAATGTTGAGGCTTCAAAATACAGCCTGGAGAGCTGACATTGTGCGATCAACATTAAGTAAGGCAGAACAAAGCACTGGTTTGAAAGTCTTCATTTGTGACATTTCTGAGCTACTGTAACAAGCTCAGAGCCCATGCTAGCCTTGCGCTGGTAGCTTTATTTATGGATGTTTGTTGTATGTCATTCCCTATCTCTCCTTCCACTTCTATCTAATGCTATACTGAAACTTACATAATAACATAAACTGCACAAAAAGATTCAATTTACATGTAGTCATACTATGACTTCTAAGTGTCCCTTGGAAGTCAGAACTGGGAAATTACTTTATTCCCGAGTTAGCGCGTTCCAGCAGAAATGTCATAAAAGTAAAAAATGGAGTTCGCACCACTCAGGTCTCGCTAACAATACACCGTGAAACTTGTTGTTTTGCACAGAAAAACACAGCTACAGCACGTCAGATAAAGCCTGCGTCATGGAGTATTTAGCGAGTATTTAGCAATACATGACAGTAGCTGTACAAACTAAAAGTTTTATAGCTTTACTGAAGTCTAATTCAATGCCGCCATCTTGGACTCTTAACTTGGAGATGCTCCAACTTTCCAAGTAAGGAATTCAAGTCGATGATCATTCCAAATTCAATTTATGATTTGAACGTTAGCATTATCTAGCTTGAGGTTGCGAGCATTAGCTAGGCTAATTGGCTAGGTGCTACATGTCAAGGCTAAAAATAAAAAAAATATTGAGACAGTAAAATTAAAAGCCAGGTTTTAATTATAAATTGCTTAGCTTTAAATGTGCAAGAGGAGAAAATATAATTTCATCTTTTAAAAATGTAAAGGCCACAGGATTCTTTTTTTGTGCTATTTTCTGCTGTTGTTCACTAATGCTAATAGCAAATCTAAAACACAAACCAGTGTTAGCTGAATTACCATAAAAAGGATATAAGTTCAAAGAAAAAGAGAAATAGACTTCGTACTCTGTGAAAACTTACTTGTTTCCAATTAGGTAATTATATATCATTTTTTAATAATTTATCACACTATGCACAGAGTGACAAGAAATTATCAGAACAAACAACAGTGAGTAATCACCATCAGGCCTGCTGAACACAAAAACCGAGGTCGTGAGCACAACAGCAGGGAAACATTTTTCCACTGTGGGAGTTTTCAGAGAGCAGAGCGAGCTGTTGGCCCACTCTGTGGAGTGTTTATCGTGTCAATTCCTCCAGCCGGGAAAATACATAAGTAGTAGTTGAAATCTAGACTTCCTTTTCACTTCCTGCTGAGGTCAGGAAATGTGAGGGTTGATTCAGACTTCCCACAGTGGGATGGTTGGACTCATCCATTCCTCTGCTTGGTGCTCAAAACCCCCGAAAGGCTGAGATCCTGCTTACAGTATTTATTTCTGTTCTTACTTTCAAAATAAAATACGTGAACTTACTGTTCTCGATGGTATTTTCAGTATAGGTTAAATGTAGCTTTAAAAGTAATGTGCAAAAATTCTATTTTTATCTAGTTATTTATTTCCGTTTTTGCAGAAGAAAAACAAAAACGTAAAAGTTTTACAAATAAAATAAGATCACGTGACTCAAAGGGAATATCAAAGACATCAGCGTCTTTATACACGAGCTCCATTCTGCAGTTTATTCACACAATGGCTCAGCTCCCGCGACAAGGATTAAGCCAAGTCACTTTTTTCAGTGGAGATCTTCATTGAGTTTTTTAAGTTAGGGATTAGGGTTAATCCATGCCTGCCTTTGTATGTTCAGTAAAAAAAAAATGTACATGGATTATGATCAGTGTACACTGATCAGCCACAGCAATTATGCCCATGACAGGTGAAGTGATTGCACTGCAGAAAATTGCAATGCCAGCAAATCTTGATGTTTTGCTGATGACCACCTAAACAATGTTAGAGAGAAAACACAGGACCCCATAGCAACAACACTCCCCGGCGACTCTTCCCTCCTCTGGAAGGACAGTGTGCCTCATATCGCTTAAAAAACTGCTCGGCTACAAACTCAAGGAAAACAGCACAGAGCCCAAGGTGTTAATTGACCTCCATGTTTTCAGGATCCACTCAAGCATACACCAGAATGCACAGGACCCAAAATCACGTATCTGTGTCCCGATGTATCACACGATATCGTTGACTAATATCAGCTAATGACATACCATTTACTGATATTGCTGGGAAATATTTAGCTGTTGTGGCACATCAGGTTTGGGATGTGAAATGTTTAGGAATCAAAACAGTGAAATAGTTTTTTTGTTTCATTTAAATGGGGCTATATTAGTTTAGATAGAAAAAATTGATAATTACAAATAATAAAAACTAAATTAAGTAAAAAGAAAAAAACTGTTATTAGCATCAGAATGTCACAATGAGTGCATCACTAGCTTATTATACTGCAAAAAGTAAAGCCATGTAAAGCTGGTTTCACGTCTTGTGGGTATGAATGTGCTTTCATGGGCTATTTTGTTTTGTTTTTGCTTGTTTGCTTCTAATAGAGACATGTTGCCGTATCTTACAACATGTTGCAGAATCACACGTTCGGTAACAGCATTCTTATCATCTTCAAAGTGCAACAACAGTGTTGTTGTGTGACTTAAGTGATTATTGGCGCAGATACAAACAATGAAAGAGACACATTTTCAGATACAGTCACATCTGTGTGGATGTGAGAGACACACTGAAAGACGAGGAGCTCGGGCAGTCAGGCAAGCCAGCACAGGCTCCGCCAGCCTCCTGCAGCCACAATCCAGCCACCACCACCACCCCCCATCCGGCTCCCTTGCACACCAGCATCCCCTATTCCACCCTACTCCCCCACCCCACCCAGGAGGATGCCTATTGTTCCCCCATCTCCTAAACAAAGCCTGCACCCTCACAACCTCACCCCCAAAACCACCCTCTCTTTCCCCATCTAACCCCTTTGCCCTCCCTCAGCACACACACTCACACACACACACAGCTTTGCTGCTCTAATAAACCGGCTCAGCTCCCTAAATTTCATTACATACAAGCCCGGACCCCCACCCACCCAGCCACCCCCCCTTCCCTTCTTTCTTTTACAGTTTTTCCCCTCTTGGCAGAGTTTATCTTTGCGTATCGTGCTGCATGCTAAATATTGGGACATCAGAACAGAATGCACTACAACAACAACAGAAACTGCTCGATGAAAAACCAGGAAGCTGAAAAACTGGACTGCAGTGACACTGGAGGAATTAATTTATCGTGAGAATTAAAAGGAAGATTGTGTCGTTTTGTTTTTTTTTAAAAGAGAAATTTTTTTAAAAAAAGAAAAAAGAGCAGAGCAAACATCTTGCAAGCCAGCAGCATCCGTTCATTTGCAGGATTTACTGTATCACCTGTTGATTCAGCCAAAATGACAACTTGCACTGGCAAAAAAAAAAAAGAACTACAACTACATTTGAAATTATAAACGAAACAAGTGGGACGTCACAAGACATCATTTCATTTGCCACGAAGATTACTCCTCCTAATCCCAGTTCCACAAAAATCTGTGTGCCGGATTTTGTCCTCCTGTTTAGAAATGAGTCGACAGATGAAACAACAAGGAGGACGGCAGCGAGCAGCGCCACTCCAAACTCCACCATATTGCAGCAGCATTGGTGAAGTAGATGAAAACACACACACACACACACACACACACACAAACATGCACACATACACAGCGGTTGTGACTAAAGCACACAGAGGCCATATGGTGCGTCCTCATCCACCAACGCCTGTTGCTGCTTCAACAATGGGGCTGCCTGGCCTGGACAGCAAGAGGCAAACACACACATCCACAAATGTACACACACACACACACACACACACACACACACACACACACACACCAAATGGTCGTTAGTCAGTCAGTCTGCGTTGCTTAGGCCCCGAACAAACGCCTGAATTTGCATTCTGCACCTCCCTTTATTCTCCTCCTCCCCTCCCTCTCCCCCTCACTCACACACACACACACACACCCCTGGTCTCTACAGGTGCATGGAGCACTCAAAACAGATGTCAACGGACTGGAGAAGGAGAGGCACGGGTGAGTGAGGGGGAGAGGGGAGGAAAGTGGAGGCTGTTTGCCCAGAGCGACTGACAAAGCTTTGTACACTTGCGGGCCTAGACACGGCAAAGACAATGACACACACACACACACACACACCTTACTCTGTTACACATTCAGGCCGGCCTGATTTGTCACTGTTGGAAACTTTAAAGGGGGGATGAGCGTGAATAGAAAACGCAATTTGCATCCACATTCAGATTCGCCCTCTTAAAGACAGGTTTTAAAAGTAACCTGCTCCACTTGGAGAAATCCACATTTCATTAATGATTCCAATGTTATATTTTGCACATCTGCCAAAACAGAGCATGGACAAAGTAATTGTTCACACACTTTTAAAAAGGTGGAATGAAATATTTGGAATACCTCTGAAGAAAAACTCTTTTGTTTTCCGGATCATTTTTAAAAACACTTAAATGCATCCCACACTTTTTTTGGCACTGGCTGTTCTGAAACTGGGGCAGTGATGAAATTCACCGCTTGATCGACAATGTCAGGTGTTACTTCATCATTTGGACCATTTTAAAAGGCAGGATATGCAGAATAGTCTTTCCCTCCTTGTTTTTTTATATATTTCATGAACAAAACGATACATTCAGTGACGTGGGGAAATAGAGCACCAGACATCTTTAAAAAAAAACAAAAGATACAAGAATTAGAAAATTACACTGACAATGGAAACAGCTACAAGTTACATTTCTCACTGATTCCATTGTAATTACTGGACTTGTTGCACAACTTCACATTAACAAAACATTCATCTCCAATATCCCCAATTTCATTTAGCCGCATCAACTCTATTCAAAAAGAAGCCCAAACTAATATTCTCTGAAATATAATCCTTTTATCCAACATCGCCCTCCCGACATCTAACAGAAGGATTACTGTAACAGAATTAATGCATCTACTATGTTTCATCCTACAGGCTGTAATTTTCTCCAATAATTACATTGTGGTTTGGCCCTGCTTTGCCACACATCTCCAGCCATAGAGGACACGAGCAGTCCTTTGATCAATATTAAAAAGGAAGTACAGAACACAACTACATAGGCTCATGTGAGGAGCTGCTGGAGAACAAGGAGACTTGTGATTTGTGATGTGAGCTTTAATTTTTGCAGGCAGCTTTTACTCCAAACTGACAGATGCGTGGAGTGGAAGGAGTGTCAGCATCACAGATCTCCATTTAGACTTATATATATATATATATAAAGAAGAGCTTTAAAGCCCTTCATACAAGTCATTTTCTATAAAGGTGGAATAAGAAGTAAATGCGTTAACAGATCTCCCAAACGGGCTGTGTGATGGTGCTGAGAGTGAGCGTGTAATGTGTTCTGTCCACTGGGTAAACACTGGCTGTGTGCATGTTATCAGCCTATGGCCTGTTTCTGTGACTGGGGCCTGCCTGCCTGCCTGCCTGCCTGTGTAGGAAAAGAGAAAACCCCGCCGATGCAACAAGTCCCCCATTCACTCCCAGCTTTGTTAAGCTGCCTCCCAGCGCTGCTGCGAAAAGCTTTTCATCCACAATCTCTCAATCTCCCGTGGACACATTCCCGTTTTTAAAAACAGAAAACACGTGATTTTTAGCTTACGACAGAAAGAAGTGTTAGGAAACAAGGTTTGTTTTCTGGTGTCGGAAGGAAGGGGAATAAAACTGTAGTGAAAGCGACATCCCTCGCTTTGAAGCTCAACACGGCGCAGTATTAATAAGCTTGTTAGACTTGTTCAGCGTGTAGAATAGGTGTATTTGTGGCGATTTGTATTCCAGTGTCGCCGAAACTGTTTTAATTTGAGCTTCAGTGACCACTTCAGGATTTTAGAAACAAGCGAAACGTCCGGGGGCTTTCAGGCTACAGGCTGAAGAGAGCGAAGGGAGGGAGGGGGGGACTCCTCCTAGGGAACTTACCTCGATTCATACGCCTCTTTATGGATTAATTCCCACACTTTTCACCGGATCGGAGTCGCTACAGCAGCGGGAAGCCCTCCGCCAACTCCAGAGTCTCCTCTCGGTTTTGGTTTGAGGAAGGATCGGGCGCGCTGAGTGCGTAAAATGCGCAGCGTCTCTCCAAGGATGCGAAATATGCGCGGAATGGGAGCAGGAATGAAATGAACGCAGCGGACTGAGTTGAACGGGGCGGGGTGAGAGGGACTGGCGTCACCCTGGATGGATGAAATAGAGTGAGTGAGAGATGGGAGGATGGGTGGAGAGAGAGAAAAAAAAGAAAGAGAAAGAGAGCGAGGGGGAAGGGGAAGGGGCCGGACTGTACAGGCTGCGTTCAACAACAAAAGAGTGGAGCGCCCAAACTCTATTCAGGAAGAGGAGGAGGAGGGTCGAGATAAAACACAGTCTGCTGTGCGGGGCTGACAACTAATCAGATAAGGTGACGCTAAAAGAAAGAGAAAAACACTTTGGATGGGAGCTTTGTGGCAGGAATTCAGAGACTCAAAAAGTTAGTCAACCACAACCTAGAAATATTTTTTAAATCTGATTTATAATCAATAAAAACGTGACGTGTGTAACTTTCGTCTGCTGTTATGCAAGCCTAGGTTTGAGTATTCGTGTTTAATGGTCTGCAGTTAAGTTTAAACGCAATATTTCACCTAACAGACGGAGTACTCACACAACTACAAAAGTCTGCGTCCACAGTAAATAAAAGATGGATGTAGCCATCACGCAAGTAGTGTTTTTGGACATGTTTGAACCAAAGAATTTTGAAAAGTTATAACTTAGGGCCATCCTTAAAATCCACGTACAGCTATAATGCACAAATACCCATAATTGCTAATCAATGCTAAGTAAAATTCTAATAAAAACACTATAAATCAAGACGCACAGCTCTTGCACCACAGAGCAGAGACTGACACATATATTTGTAAGATGATTAACAACCTTTTCCCACTTAGTCATTTACAAATGAGGTGTCCACATATAATAAAACATAATATGTAGTTGCACGGGTTGTGTTTTTTAAAAAAAAACCGAAAGAACAACCTGTTACACATTTTTAGTAATGCTACATCTGTGCCATTAATGCTAGCGAACTGAAGGGGAAATGCTTGACAGATTGATGGACTCCATGCAGGAACAGCAACAGCTGGGGCAAACCACTAAAAAGACAAGCAAGCACAGGCTTGACATTTAGGCTAATTTAACATTATCAGAGGCTTGAAGTTAATGCTGCTTTGTGTTGGTTTAACGTTACAGACCGAATGGAGCAGGATTTATGAAGGCTAGTCACTCTAAATCTTCATAACTTTAAAAGAACAAGTATTGGGATTAAACTTCTTTGGCTTTCTATTATGCACAAAGCCCCAGAGGGCTTATCCTGACCTCACTTTTAGGAGCCACTGCCCTAACCAGAAAAAAAAAATCTTTGTGTCTCTATGAGATCTTCGAATGCGGCAGACAGCCGCCTCTGCCTCATAAAGGAGTTGTTGTTTACTACTAAGCTCTGCCTATCTCAGGTTTCATCCCCTCGGGCTCTGCTGGACTGTCATCTCCCTAGAGGGAGGGGCTGTGACATAAAACAAACACAGATATGCCAGGGTCGCAGCCTCCGGAACACCTACTGCAACCCGACACCACGGCCAAGCCAGGCAAGCCAGCAGACAAGCATTCCACATGGCAGCATGTCTGTGTTTGTGTGCACAGGAACAAATTCTCCCATACACACCCAGCCACACAGCTGATTCACATGTGGACCGTACACAGTGTGTTTCTGAGACATCTTAAAGGAGGCGTGCGTGGCTCGTTCCCAGACTCAGAACAATGCAAACACAGGAGCAGCTAGTAAAACCATTCAGCTCGGTGACCTAAAGGTCAACCGTCTGACCTCTGATCTGACCTCACCTGGTTTCCTGATGTTTTATTAACACTCTGTGTGCCCGGAGTCCTGCATCTTCTTCACGCCTGCGTACAGAAGTGACGGTCTGCTGCACATTTGTTATTTAAAGAACACATAATAATATGCACGGAGCTGCTTCTTCTCTCATCAAAAGATTAAAATCACAGCTCAGATCTTGTCAACCAGAAAATCCGAATAGATCATGGTGCCACTCCCTAGAAACTTGCTTTGAGGTGCTAAAAATAATTTTGTGGAGAGGCAAATTGGTCCCGCTCGCTGTACTTTGAGCAGCACAGATCGAACTGGAGCTCTCTCTGTGCTTGTCCTTTAGGCTTCGGTGCAGCACTGGATACTCTTCATCATAACATTTACCTTTTTTTATTAAAGTAAATGCTCTGTAATGGTTTGAATCTGTACACAGAAAAGTTAGACACAGAGTTCCACAGGGTTCTGTGCTTGGACCAACACGATTTACATTATACCAGCTTCCCTTAAGCAGTATTATTAGAAAATAATACCCAGTTATACCCAGTTATATATATCTATAAAGCCAAATGACAGAATGGCACGTCTGAAAGACATAAAGGCCTGGATAGCCCACAATTTGCTTCTAAATTCAGGACATTGTTATACTTGGGCCTAAAAATCTTAGAAACATTGTGTAACCAGATATGTGCTCTGGATGGCTTTACTGTAGTTTCCAGCAACACTGTGAAGAACCTGGGAGTCATTTTAAAATATGTCCTCCAACGCACACATGAAACTAACATGTCGGACTGCTTTTTTTTTACATTCTCGCAGTATCAATAAATCTGGAAACAATGTGTCTCAGAGTGATGCTAAAAACTAGTTCATGTATTAATTGCTTGTAATCTTGACTACTGTAATTCATTTTTTATCAGCTTGTTCTAAAAGCTCCCTCAAAAGCCTCGAGTTAATCCAGAATCCTGCTGTGAGAGCGCTAACAGTGACAAGAAAGACAGAGCGTATTTCTCCATGTTAGATTCTCTTCACTGGCTCACTGTTGAATCCAGAATTGAAACTCAAATCCTTCGTCTCACATAAAAATTCTTGAATAAGTCCCATCATATTTTAGAGACCTCATCAGTACCATGTTATGCTAACAGAGCACCAGACTCTCAGACTGCAGGCTTACAGGTGATGACCCTGAACCATCCCTTAGTTACGCAGCTATAGGCTCAGACTGCTGCCAGGCTTCACGTTGTGTACTAAACACTTCTCCACTCGGCTTTTTTCAGTCCACGCAGGTTTATTCACCACAGCAACATGTCATTACATTCTTGTCTTCTCTCTCCCTTAGTCTGCCTTCACATGCTCTGTGTTTTTACCTCTTAACCTCTCCAACCAGTCGCAGCAGATGGCTGCGCCTCCCTGAGCCTGGTCCTGCCAGAGGTTTCTTCCTGTTAAAAGAGTTTTTTCTTCCCACCATTGCAAAGTGATTGTTTATAGGGAGTTACTTGATTGTAGTTTTTTCCCCCTGAATACTGCAGGGTTTTTACCTCACACTTTAAAGCATCTCGAGGTGTCTGTTAATCCTGAACTGAGCATCCATGTGAATAAACCTGTCTCTATTTTTGGTTTTCTCTGCACTCGAAATGACAGCAAGAAAATAAAGACTGATTGCAGCCACAGCTCTAAAAGATGCAAGAGCCCCATTTGTGGTCTGTGGGTGGCAGCGTAAACAATAAAGGTGTGGAGTCTCAGGTATATGTAAGGTGGGTTCCACCTCATCTACATCCATGAAACTTCCACTAATCCATTTTTAACGGCTTTCATGACCCCTGTCTCTACCTCACAGTTTATTCTTGACCTTATTTTGAAGGTTAGATCCACGTGTGGCTTCCTGTTTTTTCCCTTTACAATTATTGTGTCGATTGAGTTTATTATCTATTTGGTGTGTATTTAATCTTCTCTCTCAGTCTTTGTTGGCTTTTTCTACGCCTTGTTCCTGAGTCTCCTCTGCTGTTTCCTAACGCAGCAGCTTGTTCCAGAAAGCAGGTTAAAGAAATTCAGGGTGTAACCTTAAACTCTGAGGTTGGCAATTCCTTTTTAATCAAGTTGACTGGAATCCAGTTCACATTTAAAAGAGAAAAGAGAAGAAAAAGCTTATCAAAAGGTATAGGCTTGCACAAAATTTAGTGTTTTGTATTTAAATCAAATCTTAAGCTGGCAGGGACAAAACTTATGCAATGATAAAAATGTGGATCAGACAGATAAGCGACTGTTTACCTGGGCGATTTTAGGCCTAGTGAGACTTATTTGGGGGATTTGCAGTGTGACAGATGCTGAGGTTAAAACAGGGTAATTGTTTCAATGCAGGGGAGCTGGCAGACAACCTGGCAGGTGCCTTCATGTCTACAGAGTCGCGCTGTCCAGTGATTCCTGTCTCTCTATGAGTATAAAAACTAATGAACTGACATGTAAATGGTATTTCATTGTTTTAAAAGACGTAAACTTTTGCAAATGCATGCGCCTCGATATTTACTACGCTATTAACTATATGAATGAGGAAATGAAACAGAGTATCAGGCAGCTGGTTCAGGTGTTCAGGAGGGGAGGAGTCAGAGTTTATTGAAGAAGCTTGAAGACCTGCCAGGATTGCAAGTTAGGTTCAGAGTCTGTTATCACGGTAACTGGCTCTGGGTTCAAGTTAACCTTCCTATTGGAACAGAAAAGCCAAAGTCTCTTTCATCTGAGAAACATAACAATACATTTTCTGCTCTGGGAAGAATAAAACAATCCTTACAATTTGTTCATATTATGCCCAAGAGTACAGTAGATTGAAAAAACCAAAACTTGTCCTAAAAGAGATACGATAAGCTTTGTATGCTTTGATCACAAAATAAGTTATTTAACAGAACAAATCGAATCTTTTTAAAAAAGGCAGATTGAACTTTTATTAATCTTTAAACCGATGCATTGTATCCACCAGTGTGTGAATGTCAGAGTGAATGAATAGTGGCATTGTAAAGCGCTTTGGGTGCCTTGAAAAGCGCTATATAAATCCAATCCATTATTATTATTATTTTTATTATTATTAATGGTTCTATTTTTCACTCAAATCCTTAACTCTGCACAAAAATATAGAAAATCTAAAGAGTAAAGATAAAAACATCCATCTGTAAATTCAATGGAGCCCAACATAATTCCATCATTCTGTAAAAGCCTTCAAATCACTCGCTGCTTTGAAACACCTTTGGACACTTATTTGTGCAGCTGTTTTTGTGGAGTACCTAAATTAACTGATTTCAATGGTCACCAGGACATAACACCAAACACCGAAATACAAAATCAGCACCACCAGCGGTTTAACCAGCAAAAGATTAAATCGTATTTTCTTTCCTTGTTTTTATGGAAATTCATATATGACTCTTTTAGAAGGAAATCGGGCTACTGTCTGAAGCAAATTTACATTTCCACTGGTCAGCACTAACAGCCGCATAAAACTGTATGATTTTTACGGTCATTGGTCACAGCTAAGACCTTTGGACTTTATCTGTTGAAAAATGATTGATATATATATATTATATATATATATATATATATATATACTGTATACACAGTGTTTTTACATATAAACAAATAAGATGTTCTTATGTAAAGAAGAAAAGCGTGGCACACCACTGGTCAGTGTCTACAGTCAGTGTTACATTTTATTATGATGTTTTTGCAGATGTGTTAGAATATCCAGAATCACAGTGCAATTTTTTCTATAGAGAGCCTCAGATGCAAAGCAGAATATGCATGTATCTTTGCAGGTATACATACACAAGCATGTATATGATCAAAGGGAGAAGGAAGTTGATAATCCTCTTTGCATGTTTTGTGCAGATCTGGAACCGAACCATGAAAACATGTTCACCGATCCTGGTGCACGAGTTGTTGGCTTATTGAATACTAAACCCTATAGCCGTGTTTTCACATCAAAAGCTGTGCTTGCGTGACATTGCACTTATTAGAAGAGGACTTAATCAAGGAGTTTTCTGCTGTTTGTGTTTCCATATGAATTAGGTTGCAAATATTTTTGGAACTTAAGTGTGATTAAAGCCCTAACTTTGGCCTTGACATGTTCCCATTACTGAAGCTTGCCAATCTGAATGGAGAAGAAATAAAAGTAACACTTGAGTGCAAAAATTAATCAAATGTTCAACTGATGGAATTTATTCTATTGCACTAGATGAGCCTCAAACATAAAAAGAAGCATAAAGTGCAGTAGCATTCATTACTATACAGCGACTTTTTCCTGCACTGAACTGCAGCCTTGAGCCTTCAGACTGTCAGTCACCTGCACATTAGCAGCTATGATCCAAGGGGAGGGGTGTAGGTTTGGATTCAACCTTCACTAAAGTGTGTGTGCGTGCACTTTACAAGCCTTCTCAGACAAAGACCACGGTGAATACATCCACAGGCTCCAAGGCTTTATAGGATGAGAATTTCTATATGGAATGTCACTACTTTTTACATTTCTTCTTGCAGCATAAAAATTCCACAAATGTCTGAAAAGCAGTTCATTTAAGCTTTTCTTTTTGTTTTTTATGTATGTATTGCTTTTTAAAACGAGTTATTTCATCAGTAACAGCCTTGAAGCAGTCTGACAAGCTAAGACCACAAAGTTATCGCCAATAAATAATAGTGTTTTAAAGCTGCCTCACCGCACAGGCCACGCTGTCCTAAACACTAAGTAAGAGTGTAGATAGTGTTAATGTTGTCAAATTTAGCTGCTGGGTTTCCTGCCATTTCCAGATTTATGTTTTGAAACTTGGTAATCGTGTCGAATAGAATAAAAATGACAATATCAAGGGAGCTGGGACACAATGAGCGCAAACCTGTTTTACCTTAGTGACACTATTTTACTCAACAAGGAAAATCAGCCTAATCAAGCCAGCGGTAATGATCAAATGACGGCCTTGAAAAATGATTAGCTGGTCCTGCCCATTGGCTATCAGAGCTGTTCTCAGTCCACGTATAGATCTGAAGCATATAGATAATATAAGCCTGCTGTCTACACTTTGAATTTTTAAAAAGTTTTTGTTTAATATGTATAAAAGTCGCTACTAGTCCGTGTAGTGAGTGTGTTGTGCTGATCACACATTTTTCATTTGGTTTACATTAAAATTGTAAACTGCACCTTTCAATCATTTTATATTAATAGCTGTGTAACAATGTATAATATGAAAACAGGTGCTCACGTTGTTCTGTCATTTATGAAACTTCAGAAATATTAAACTTCTTAAACATCTTAAACCAACGCAAATAAAGCACATTTTTGTGTTTTCAGCACAACTAATCAAACCAAATGACTCACAGAAAAACTGTACTGACATGCACTGCATGCCACCCACAACATGCTGATATCCTTCATTTTCCTTTCATTTCCTTCATCCGCCCCTCCCTGAGCCTGGTTCTGCTGGAGGTTTCTTCCTGTTAAAAGGGAGTTTTTCCTTCCCACTGTAACCACAGTGCTTGCTCATAGGGGGTAATACAGGGAGTGCAGAATTATTAGGCAAGTGAGTATTTTGTCCACATCATCCTCTTCATGCATGTTGTCTTATTCCAAGCTGTATAGGCTCGAAAGCCTACTACCAATTAAGCATATTAGGTGATGTGCATCTCTGTAATGAGAAGGGGTGTGGTCTA
>NW_024582473.1:880732-948691 GCF_018398535.1 Haplochromis burtoni
GATTTGGCGCTGTATAAATAAAATTGAATTGAATCTCAATCTAAATGCTTCTTTTAGTCTGCAGACGGAGACTCTTGTGGTTTAACAATAAAAGTTGAACTGTACAAAACGACCCTACATCTCACTTTGTTCTGTGACCTCAATAAACACTTTTCTAATGATTTTATGGGCTAAATCACTAGTTTAGTGATTATTGATTGATTACTGATTTGATTATTGATTTCAACATGATGGTCATTTAATAAATTATGGTCCACATTAGCTTCACAAAGGAGAATAAACGGGTTTACTCATTAAGTCCTGCTGCAAAATGCAAAAAGCACAGCTTAGGTTCCATCTGAACAAAACAAAAGACTTCTAGAACAATGTCCTTTGTACAGGAAGTCTGTATGACATGAGGTGAAGCTTTCTGTTTTCTCCGCAGGGCTCGGTTTTAATCGGATCTACTTTCTGAGGGCCAAGGTGACTCTTCCTTATGGGAAGCTGGCCAGGCTCCACTTTTTTTTTTTACTTGAGCACAATAAATTCACAATGAACCCTCAACAGAGTGTCCTGCAGTAAAAAAGAGAAAATGGCAGATGGATTGTGCCAGTGGAACATTGGGATTCAGGTAGACCGAGCCTCCTCTCCTTTTGTGTTTTTAAACGCTCCTTTTTATACAAAGGGGGTGCAGAGCAGCCTCCTTTTGAATTTTTGACATTTATTTGATGCGTGGATAGCGAGAGCCATGCAGACATGAAAGATAGCAGTTACAGGATCGAGGTTTATGGGGCTCAATTTCCATGATCGGCATTGATCAGGCTGCTCGGAGAGGGACAGAGGATGAATGAACGAGTCAGAGGAGGTCCCAAGCGCCTTTGCTCTTCTGCTGATCTAATCAGTTTACCTTTTGTGTCATTATGTGCATGATAAGTGGTCAGGGACAACATTTCAAATAGAAACCAGCCTGTACTTTCCTGTCCTGGTGGGTTACAGCTGCAGGAGAGATGTTCCAGGGATGAACAACTGATTATTCACGAGATACTAGAAGGTTAACTATGATACAGCATAGCTTACTTAGGATTTAATCTTTTAAGATAACAGACTGTCCAGCACGCTCATATCATGGTTATTGCTATCCCAGTCATACAGTGTATATATAGCTTGTTTAAACATCACAATATTGCATTGTTGCTGAAACCTGGACAACCTTATCTTTGCACTGAGGGAGTGAAATATGCTAGTAGGAGTACTTTGTTAGAAACATGGGTACTGTGGCATGTTAATAACGTATCTAGGCTTTTTTTAATTTGCTATTAGTGCGGCTCCATGGCAACACTAGCCTCTCGGCCCACTGTTTCAGAGCAAACTGAAATAGCTCAACAACTACTGGAAGCGTTGCCTTTAAATTTTATAGTGACATTCCTGGTCCTGAGAGGATGAATCCAGCTAGTGCTAGTTTTCAATATGAAGTCTCAACAGTGGGTCCAGAAAGCAGCAGTCAGTCGAGGGGCTTCTTCAGGAAAAATCAACTATGCTGACCAGTCAAGCCAAGAGAAGCTTGCAGTAACGTGTATCAAGAAGGCCATAATACAGATATTATACACTTTATGATGTCATCCACTGGTTTGAGGACCTCTTCTGAAGAAGTTTGACAGTTTGGTTGTTTGATCTGTTTTGTTTGGTGCTGGATGTGAATGTATTTGAGTAAAAAGCTTGAGAGGGGAAGTTATCAGTGATATTAAATAGGATGATAATTCTAGTTAGCAAACAACACTTTCCAATACAACCAAATGCTGAACGTGACAAAATTGCCCTGACCTAATGGTGATTTTCTAAAAGCCATAGATCATTGACTGGGGCATTGTTTGATTCTCCTTAACATCAACTATACCAGTCCACACAGTCCACACACACCAAAAACTAAAGAAGCTTTTTTGGTGGGAGGTGAGACGCTCTGAAGAACCTAAAAAAAAGTTCAGTTGCTATCAACTCGAGTGTATAAGATTAGTGACCTGGTTCTCTTGGCAGCCATTAATTCTCTTCTGGTTTTCTTTTTTAGATGTTTTCTGAAAAGTCTAAATTGGAATTTCCTGCTTTTAATTGTAATCACTGGTTTGGTCATTTTTATTGTCCTTTTAGACCTCGACAATAAAAAGCCGACCTCGTCAAGAGTGTTCTTGTCTTGGTTAGATGTTGTGTTGTTTTTCAAGGAAATAACTCTTCGATCATCCACTCATAATGTGGATCATAATAATCCACTTTATTCAGTTTACTTGTCTTCTTTTTAAAAATGTATCAGATTCTTGATTTGGCCATTTCTTAATTTGTTGTTATCTTTATAATAAGCTGATGTTGGGTGTTGATTTCCTTGCTTAACATCTCCTTGGAGCTCATTATGAGATTTTCACTGAACAGGTTTTAAATCAAGTACAAATCTTTTAGTGGCTTCGTTTGATATGAAATAATGAGGGAACACATCAAATGCCTTTTCAGGTTACTGTCCAATTACTTTTGACCCTCTGAAAAGGAGAGATTGTGTATAAAAATGGCTTTAATGTATAAATAGTTAGTGCAGTTATTTTGTTAAAGTCCCTAAATAAAAGCTGCAAGTCTGCACTTTAATCACATCTCGATTGCATGATTTAAAATCCAGATTTAAAAATTTACAGAGGCAAAATTACCCCCCAAAAAAGTATAATTATTCAAATACTTATGGACCTAGTTGTACAATCCCACCTCTCCAGTGCTGCAGTGCTTCATAGGTACTCTGTGTTTTATAACTCTTTGGAAATATAGATAATTTAGAGTGACCTACTTGCATTACATGTTAGTTCCCCATGTATAATAAGCAGCCTTTGTCTGCTGGCCTTTATCATGATATCCAAGAGCTCTTTCTGCAAGAGTACTTCACACTAGTACCAGGGACTGCATATACACACAAACACATAATGGGATATACTGTACTATAGGAGTGTCATCTGATAATCTCTGATCATCTCCTGTTTCTCTGCCTCTTCACTGTGATATTGTCAGACAGCTGCAGCCGACATTCGTCCAGAGGACTGGACGTGAGCCTCGAGGAAACAAGAAGGGAAGCCAAGTCAGGGCATGAACATATAACATCAATACATTTATTACTGATGAAGCAATCCTGCTCTGCTTTGTAACATTACCTAAGCGGTAATGTTTAGTGCCAGCAAAACATCATTGGACTATATGGCTGACCCTTTCATCTAATGTCACATAATATAATAATGTGATACTTTATTGATCCTCGCTAGCAAAATAGGCTCATGTCTTGACCCAGTTCATAAAAAGGTCAGACGTCAATGGCAGCTGCAGAGGATTGTGGTGCCTCACTTGATGACAAAAATATGTCATGGAAAATGTCAAAAACTGATAAGAAAACTGTTTTAAAAGATTTATGACAAGCTTCAATATGAATCATGCCGCTGTGCAGCACCTTGCATTGTGCATTATCAACATTACACGTTATACTCCAGCCAATGCAGAAGAAAAACACTTAACTGATGATATGAAAACGTAACTAACGTAACAAAAGAACTACAGAACTACAGCAATTCATGTTTGCAGCATTCAAACGTTTGTCAGAGAAACATTTAAAAACATTTGGATCCTTTTCATGGTCACTGTATCCAGACTGTCTCAGAGAGAAGATCAAAAAAGGCAAGAAATTGACCTCAACTCGCTTCCCTGGGATGAACCACAAGACCCTTTCCTCAGGTCTCTTCCTTGGGATGGACAAGTAGAACTAGAGGAGAAACGCTTGAAAGAAATGCAGAATGAGAGCAGAGAGAAGATTATGTTCTTGAAGCAAGAAAATGAAAGAAAGAGCGCTGAATTAAAAAAAAAAATTGTCTGACCAGGTTCAAGAAAAGGAAGGTATTATTGAGGAGAAACAAAGGAATCTCCAAGGCAAGGACAAAAAGAACCAGGAGCTCCAAGGAAAGCTTGATGAAGCTCTGGAAAAATCAAGAAATCCAAGAGAAGAAACAACAGGACATAAAACTGAGAGATTCAGGTGTGTCAGTACAAGGATGCATCTAAAAGCTGCAGGACAGTCGCTCACAAGTTATACAAAGTTAAACTAAAAATGAGCATGTGCCTTTTTTTCCTTCACTTGTCTCTTTGGATATTAAAAATCGAACATAATTCAGGGTAAATTCATCCAACCTCAAAAAGCAAAGTGAAAACTACACACACACAAAGAAAAAGAATAAAACACAAGTCGGTGTAGCCATAGCCTGATATTAAATAAGCTTGCTAGCGAGCAGCCTCCTGATCAAACTGTGTAATAACACAGTTTAATTACATTCATGCTCCAACTCTCGTAACAAATTAAACTTTTTAAACCAACATTCTCATTTCAAGGACTCCCCTATTTCTCCATTACTGCGGTGCCTTCAATCAAAGGAATGCGTCCGTTGTCCCCATGTGACCCCCGCACAGAGCGACAATGTAACGATAATACAATAACAATAATGTAACTAGGTAATAACTAGAGCAGCTGAATTGTTCCCTGGGCGAGGCAGCGGGGAGGAAATGATTCTAACATGCTTTCAGATCCCTCAGGATCTGTTGCAGACAACATGAGAGCATCTGAGAGGGAAAGCATCACCGGATAATGTTACTTGTACCGAACGTCACGTCATGCTCGACGCACAATTACTTTATATGAGTCTGTAGCTTATTTTTCACGTCAATTACCAAAATGCAGAGGTTTTAAAAGCTTTTTGAAGGTGAAATACTATGCTCCATATAAAACAACACACACATACAAAAAACAACAACATGCTGCTCAGGCTCTGTGTCAGAAGCCTTTTCTTACAAACTCTCAGCTGAGGATTAAATTAGAGCCAGCACAGGGCTCCCTCTAACAGTGTGCAAAAGGATTACTTGCGCAGTGTTTTAGGGACTACACACAATCACACAGGAGCTCACAAAATACAGTTTGTGGTCCAAAGTCTACAGACAGTATTCATAATAGACACGAATGTCATGGTAATTTTGGGCTTCTAATGATTTCTTTAAGAACAAGATTGGGATGTAGAGTTTGAACTTTCTCTAACCCACTCATACACACAAGCTCAAATATATAAATACACCTCTTAAATCTTTTAATAAGTATGCTGAAGGTTCTACGCTGTCTTTTAACTTGACAAGGCCAAGGCCTATTAACTTCCCGTTAGTGATCATGACTGACTATAACTGTTGCCACCATAAAAAGGACTTGTTATGCAGTACACACTGGGCAGACCAATACTTACAATGGGATAGTCCAGGGAACTCAGCGAAGGTCTAAAAAGAATTATAGAAGTTGTATATAGAAGTAGCAGTTGTGTAGAATTGGCTCCTGGAGCCATTTCTAAACAACTGCAGATCCCAAGATCATCAGTTCAAGCATTTGTGCATGAGTACACATTATTCAGGTGTGTCAACACTTTGCTAAAGTCTGGAACAAGACCTTGGTAAAAAACTTTCCCCCCTCGGAGGAGAGGAAATTGGTCAGGATGTTCGGGAACAATAAACGAAACACCAAGGCTCAAGCTTGCCATGAACTGGAAATATCACTGTCGAAATTGAAGCAACGTCACCATGAGTCGCAACCAGTGCTCCAGCACTGACACCTTTAAATTCGGCTGAAATTTGCAGCTGAAAAGTTTTATGGTCAGACGAGAAAAGGATTGAGCTTTTTCGCCACAAAGACACGAGCTATGTTTGGTGCAATAAAGGTGAGGCTTTAAAACCTAAGAACTCTGTACCAAGTTTCAAGCATGGTAGTGGTAGCATCATTGCTATAGGGCTGTTTTGCTACCAGTGGTACTGATATGCTGCACAAAGTGTAATAATAAAAAAGGGTTAGATTAATTACAATTGGGTGTTCCCAGTGATCCCAAGTACATTAGAGGGTGTTGGAATGGATAAAACAGGCTAACTTTAAGCATTAACGAATGAACTGCCCACAGACCCAACCTCGTCTATGCTGCAGCGTCTGTGCCCAGAAACCAACCAGTTTAAATTTGCTCTAGCAATCCTGCCAAGAACAGCGGTTAAATATTCACCCAGAAACTTGCTGACGGCTATCAAGCAGTATTAGTAGGGCTGTGCGTATGTATACTTTTGATCCTGTGTGGATTAGACAAATCCAAACTTGTGCACACAATTCCTCTTTTCTAAAGTCATTAAATATGTAAGCTGTAAATAATTCCACCCTGAAAAAGGAACAATTCAAAGAAATCAGTAAAAGCCCCAAAATACTGTGACGTTTGTGACCAAAATGAGTGTATTTGGACTTCTGATCACAACATAAACACAGAATAGTGAACCGAGATCGCCAGCAACACGTCTGCATCTACAGGATGAATACTGCAGTGCCTCAGTATTATCAATAATAACGTCAACACATACGCGGCATACACACCCATCCCCACCCCCTGCCTTTCTTTTTAAAGGCTATTGTGGAATGTGTGAGGGAAAATGAACCTTTTCATCCATTCAGTAACTGTCCTATCTGTTTCAGTCTATGTTGGGGTCAGCCGCAATTCAGAAAGCTTTTACACAGCTTTTCTAACAGTCCATCTCAATTTAGAGGAAAGAAAATTGTTGTGGAGGTTCACTTGTCTTTCTGTGCGGACAAAATTGGAACCAATCTGACCCCAATTTTTGTTTTGTTGGAAAAGCTTTCCTTTTGCTTCCTTTGAGGGACATAAAAAAAACGCCATTGCATTTAGGGATTGAAGTATTTATTGAATTTAATGCACTAAAAACATAAACAGATGCATTATAGAGAGCGTGTCTGCACAGATGTGACATTGGCTTGAAAGTAGAATACAACATACATTTAATATATTCAGTCAAATTTAACTGGTCTTATAGAAAGATGTGAAAACTTATAAAAAGTGTGATTAATGCATATGCAATTTATACTAAGATAAATTTAACAATATAAAATACAGTCAAGCGAGCAGCTGCTGAGCAAAACAGAGCTTTGGTCAAAATGTTTTGAAAGGAAATCTGGAGCATTAAGACCACTGCGTAGCTGGTTAGCACAGTATCAACGTATTAAGAGCTGACAGTGTTCGCATGTTTAAATAAAGGCACTTTCCACATTTCATAAAAAGGAATATGAATGAAATAACGAAAGAAAAAACTGGAAAACCAAGCAGTGTATCAAAATGTACAATAAATACAATTAAACATTTTATTTTCTGAATTAAAAACGTACAAATCCGCCTCACAGGATTACCTCTGTGTCGTAGTCAAACACCAACAACGGCTGTTATTTAGTTCAATGTTCAATTCATATTGTAGAGTCAGAAATTTCAAAAATAAACAAGACAGACTTGTGTTTGATTTACTATCCAACAAGCAAAATGTGAAGCATGCACCGAGTTAAAAATAGTTTTTCATAGCAATACAAGGAAAAAGGTATTAAGCTTCAGAACGTGGTCCATGTTATATAGTGTTCCCTGCTGATGCACGTCACGCTCAGTCTACGTTTCTGTACCTGGAGAAGAGGTTATAGAGGACGCGCAGTGTTGATTTGAGGTCACAGTTCACAATATCTGAAGGACAAAGGAAGGAGAGTTACACATGGGTACATATATTCAACAAGGGTTCAACCTTTTAAAAGCAGTCAGCAGTAGTGTGGCTGGATTTCAGTCGAGGTGTATGACTGTCCCTTATTCTGCACAGCAGCAGCGTAATTAGAAGGAAAAGCAGCACTACGGATGATGGTTTAAGTGAGCTTAAGCCACTGGCACAGTTGGAGATGTTGTGGCACCACAAACTTATAAGTCACTACTTTGCACATGGGCAGCAACGGATACCTGGATGACATGATGATGATTTTCATCATTCTGGTCTGAAAGTATGGTTCAGTTATTGTGATTCATATGCGATTATAGACGAGGCACATACAATCCTTTATGAGGGATGCTCGAACTAACTTGGCTGTGTTAGAACTTAGAGCTGTAAATGATATTTTGAGTCATGGGTTTGTGCAAACGAATGAAAAGTGGCCTACTTGAAAAATAAATTTAAAAATAGCAGTTTAGTAGCTTTACAAATGATAAAATATTATAGAAAATATTTTTAAAATTTAGCAGCGGGTTTAGGATATGATGTACTTGTTTACACATTGTACACTCAGTAATGTAAAGAATTATAAAGACATAATAAATACAATTTAAATAATTAAAATTAAAATAAGACTTGTTCATATTTATTTATTTATTTTGGTCAAAGGAGAGAGAACATGGAGTTTGCATGTTCTCCACGTGTTTGCGTGGGTTCCCTCCGGGTACTCCGGCTTCCTCCCACCGTCCAAAGACATGCACTTAGTGGGGATAGGTTAATTGGATAATCCAAATTGTCACTAGGTGTGAATGTGCGAATGAAAGTGAGTGCGAATGGTTGTCTGTCCCTGTGTGTTGGCCCTGCGACAGACTGGCGACCTGTCCAGGGTGTACCCCGCCTCTCGCCCTATGACAGCTGGGATAGGCTCCAGCGCCCCCCGCGACCCTGAAAAAGGATAAGTGGAAGCGAATGGATGGATGGATTTTGGTCAAAGCCAAAGGAACATGGCAAAGGTTTGTAACCCCAACTCTAAGCTGGAGGGATCGTTATCTGCTTGTATGTCATTATAAGCAATCTGATCCTTGGCTAATAAAAGATGATTGATTACTGCAGATAAAAAGTGAACAAAAACTAGTGGACCCTGGTGTGTCACCACATACAGCAGTGTATAAAGAAGCAAAGGTTCAAAAGCACAAATATGTTGAATGAACATCCTACCCTCAGGTCGGGGCTTTGGTCTCTCCAAACCTCCATCCTGCATCAGCTCAAAGGAGAAGGACACATTGTGAACCTGCAGACAGAGTGAGGAGGCTGCTGAAGGAAACACGTCGCATACACGCAGAAACACAAATCGTACAAACTGCACACAGGTCCTCGTTGATAAGGGAACATCCTCTGTGGGCCGACGCGGCAAACACAGCACGGCTCTGTTCTGTAAGATCATGAGCCTTCAGCAGCTGCACAAACAATCTGCTCCCTCATTTATCAGTGGATACATTACACCAGTGTCACTCAAAAAAACCCTCCTAATGCTGGGAAAGCGATACAGTCACATTCTTCATGCTATCAAAGGTGAATGAGTAACAAAGTATAACGATATATTTCAAATAGCTGCTTGGATTTCTTTCCTGTTTGTTTACTATGATTTTGTTCTTGTTAACTCTTCTAGGTGCCCCAAAAGAAACAAAAGAATCTTTAATGGCGGCTTTAAAGTCCTTCAGCTCATCTTTACGCTGCCTTTGTACATTTACCGAGCAATGTATGCCAGTGCAAAGTGGAGACATGGGATTTCTCCAGAAAACTGATAATTATGAAGCCGGGAAGCTGAGCTGATATTAATGTGGGTAGGACCGGACTTGTGTCCAGGTAAACTGCTTAAAGGCGGTTAAGATTTTTCACATATAGTGCATTTAGACGAGCAGATGTGCCCTCCTGTTGAGGAAAGACTTCTCAGCCAGTCTGACTCAAAAAATGGGAATCCAATCACAGGGAAGAGATGGTTGAAAGATGTTTTCCATTCTCCGCACATTGTGTCTGTCGGTGTATGCTCTCCCTGCTGTGAAGTACTAAAAGCTTTGCCCAACAAGGGCTTATTGTGTGAAAAGCGTGACCTTAGCCCATCTAATAGAAAAAAGAAAGGAAGAGCCTGGAGTAGAGATCCACTGAGCAGAAGCAGGAGTGCTTTCTTGATGCCTCGTGCTACTTTGCACAGCCCACCCCTGGTGTATCGCCCACAGGCCTCTGGGGCCTAAAAACACACACACACACACTCACACACCGAGTAAGAGCTGAGCCCCTAAGCCACTCCAGTGTTTCCCTGTGCAATAGGAGATTACAGATGCTGTGGGGCTGGTGCCTGTTCTTCCGGGCCAGGAATGTGTGTGTGTGTGTGTGTGTGTGTGTGTGTGTGTGTGTGTGTGTGCGAATGAGCAGTTGTGTACATTGAAGCACCCAATGCCCATTTTGCTTCGCAGCTTGGCAAGGGCAGCTGGCCAAAACCCAAACAAAAGGCTACTGTGGTGTCTCCGCAGATTGCCTGCTCAGAATACCGTAGTACTACAGAGGCCAATGGAGAGGAGAGATGGCTCTGCAGTGAATGGGCTCCGGGGAAAACGGATGGCATTTATCAAGCTATTGAGAGGAGAGAGTCTTGGCTCCAAGTATGTGAGGCTCCTCAGAAATGGAGTATCGATTTAGGCGTGTTCCCTAAACTATAGGTCAGGACTAAAGATTGGTGTCGGCCATGTTTCTCACAGATCTCTGAAAGAAAAATATTAGACGGCGGAGCTCAAAACAACAAGTTTACTATCCTGCTTCAAAAACAAGCTAACAGTGCTGCATTTGTGCATTCTGTGACGTCTGTGCTGTTTTACGGGTGAACGACTCATCAAATGTCACGACAGCCTTTTTATTCAGCAACAAATACAAAATAAATGTGAACTTTTCTGCATAAATATGAACAGACCCCATACAGATATGCACGCACATCTCTAGACACTGCACTACAGGGGGGCACCAACCATGCATACCTCTTCTAGTCTGACACTTAAGCCCCGTACCTCTCTGCCTTATAGCTACAAAGGTGAAGTCCTTGGAAAATAGTGATCATATTGAGGTACCGTGTTTTTGGTGAGACATTTCTTTAACCACCGTTTACCTTTTGGTCAAAATTCTCTGGTGTGAGAAAAAAGTTGTAGAGCGGCACAAAGTATCCTTCCAGCAGCCCCATCAGCAGCACCAGATAAACACCATCTGCAAACTGAAACAGCAGCACAATAGCGGGGGCGTGTAAGAGAATTGTTCAAACGAGTCGAACTGGTTTATAGACATGTGACATTGAGCACGGTGTTTACAGACTTAACAAAAGAGATGTGACATCATCAAATGGCTATTAAAACCTACAAATATCATTAAACAGTGAGCCTGCGTGTGTGTCAGCGTGACAGCTTTTAATCATCCAAACGGGGTAACAGTTGTCGTTGAAAATATCATCTGTCAACCTGAAAACCGATCACATCGTTTCTGTGTGTATTTAGGTGTGTGACGTACCTGCGTGTCCAGTTCAGACACCTCCAGGTTGAGCTTGTTCAGGTGTTTGTTCACAAATGTGATCAGTGTCTGAGAAGAGACAAAGGAAGGTGTCAGACACAAAAAACAAGTGCTTCAAAGATGAAGAGGAAATAGTCCAAAGAAACAACAAGACCCTGCAGGGTGTTCCAGACGGACCGGCAACAATACACAAGGTTTTCACAACTGACACTAAAATATCCTCAAGCTTCCTAATTTTACAGCTTCTGAGCAAAAGATAGTTTTAGATATTACTATAGAATTTGTTGTCAAAGGAGCAAAAGCGTCTGGACTTCTTTAAGTTGCCAGAAGACGCTTCACCTCTCATCCGAGAAGCTTCTTCAGTTCTAAGGTCAAATGTCGGAGAGTCCATTTCACAATGAGCTCACCCGAAACCCTGGCTGATTGGGACCCACACCCGTTTTCACACCTTGGCTCATGTGATTAGAGGACTATCAGGGGGTCCTTTTGTCCCTCTTTGGGGGGATACTCCCACTGGGTTTAAATCTGGGACTCTCCACCATTTTACCTTAGAGCTGAAGAAGCTTCTCGGATGAGAGGTGAAACGTCTTCTAGTAACTTAAAGAAGTCCAGACGCCTTTCTTTCCAAGCTCCTTTGACTACGATGACCTGGATGGTTGTGTCACGGTTTGCAGCTGCATTTCAACCAGCAGTGTTCACATCTTATCAGATTTGAACACAGAAAAGTACCATCAGATTCTTAACCATCATGCAATACCATCTGGAAAGCATCTGATTGGCAACATCTTCATCGTTCAGCATGACAATGGTCAGAAACACGCTGTCAATGCAGTTAAAACAAACAAAACTACCTGGATAGAAAAGCACACAGTCATGGATTGGCCTGCCCAGAGGCAGTGTGGGATCACCTTAACATAGAATGTAACAAAAGGCAACCGACATCCAAAGAAGAGCTTTGAATGTCCTTCATGAAGCCTGGAGAACTATGAAGACTACCTCAAGAAATTTCTAGAAAGCTTCCTAAGAGAGTTAAGACTGTGTTGAAGAATAAAGGCAGTCACTTTCAAGCTCGTTGTATCTCCCCAGACTCAGTTTTTGCCTCATCTACCGTGTTTCTATCTATGTTTTGCATGTTTAAATAAATGACTGCCCTTTTCACCATTTTGCCAGGAAAATAGAAAAAATAAAGGGGTGGCTCGAGACTTGCACAGTACTGTATTTAGATTTTTTTGTAAAAATTCCATAGTCCCACATAGTACAATGCTACTGCAGAGCCTCAGTACCTTCTTCACAACACTCAGCTTATCAGGAGCGTGGTCAAACAGGGTGTCGAAAGCATCACGCTCTGTGGAGAATAAAAATAGATCACCGTGAATAAATCTGGGGGAAAAAAGTGTTACATAAGTCACTTCTTTCAAGAAAACCTACCATGTCTGCCGGAGAAGGCCCTGAGAAAGAAAAAAGGGAAACAAAATGTGTCAGGTAAACTGATTTTTACATCATCAATTTTGCAATATTTACACCACACAAGAGGGAAAAAACAAAACGAAACACAAACGCTTCCAGTTCAATCGCAGAGGAATGCAAAAGGATTATGTCACAGACATAACAACACAATAATGTAGCTGCGGTCTCATAATTTGATTAACAATAGGCACATGTACACTTTGGGTATTCAAATAACCTGGGTATCATCAGTGGCATGGTCACACTGAGCACATACTGCAGCACAATACAATAATCTCAATAGGACAACAATGCAGGGAATTAATACAACGAATGAAGATGTGCAGGTTTTCTATGGGAATGGAGGGCCTCTTGTCTGTTATTACAATGTTAGCACTTTGGAGGACGTTGCTGTTGTTGGAAAGGGTCAGGTGGTTTTGGAGGGTAGGGAGCAAGTGCAGCACGAGTGTCCCGGAGGAAGAGATATCGCAGCGGGCAGGCCAGCAAGAAATGGCAGACACACACACACACACACACCCAGAAGCACTCCCACACACGTTTATGGTGTAATCTGTGATGGCAAAGGCAGGCAGGTCTGGGCAATGGTCCTGGTGGTGTGGTAATAACCGTATATCCACTGTGACCATGTGAGTGTGTGTAAGCCTCAGTGCATGTGTGAGTGCGTGTGTTTTATTAGCAGCCTCCATCTACCATGACAAAATGTGTGTGTTGGCCTGCCGTTATCACCCTCGTTGCTGCTGTCAGGCTGCAGGACAGCCTCACAGGGAGACAAACAGTGTGTGTGTGACAGAGTGTATGTGTGCGATTTAAATCGTCTAATTCTTCGGCTAAGGGTGCCATCACATCTCTTGTTCAGATACAATGGTTGCCTGCTCACCAGTGCACAATATTTCTTCTGAAAGCCCTCATAAAACACAGGAGGCTACTCAGATTCTGGTTTTTGGGTCTACAGTGCTGTTATCATTGGGACCGGTGTGACAAAGATACACAAATTCATCCATTCGCAGTCTTGTTTACTTCTTTGTAATTATATTCGGAAATCCAGTATATCCATGGTTACTAACCTGGCTAGACTATGACAATCGACCAAAAATAGACATGGGAAAGGATTTCTGTCGAGGTCTTTAGTCGGGCAGTGTGCTCCTTTTTATTAATGTGGATAATGTTTTAATGCAAAGAATCATATCGAGCTGGTTCCTTTTTATCACCAGCACTAACATGTGTCAGGCTCAGTGCAGCACATGTGTTGTGAGGTGTAAAAACTGAGTCACACAGTGGAGCGTACTTACTCTGTGTTGCCTGTGATTTCCTCTTGAATTTGCCTTGATTGAAGGATGCCCTCTCTTTTCTGGAAAAGATAAAGGGAGGATAGTTCATGTGCAATACATTGTTTAGCTTAATACAAGTAGAACCTACTTTGAGCCGTTCACAAAGTGACACCACAGCAGGTAGCCCTACATGTTTGACTGATATGCGTCTCCTGCTGGGATCGAACCAGGAATCATTCACTTGTCAGCCTAATGTAAAAACCACAAGGATTACAATATACATCTTATGATGTACCTTTTTTTATTGTTTCTTAATCCAATTAATCTATTTTTATTTTTAATTGTTCTCAAATTTCAGTGGATGTGCCTCAGGGTTAATTTTATTTTAATTACTTTCCTTTGTTTTGTCTTTTTAATTGATTCGAAATTGGTTATTTGTTACTTTTGCTTTTATTACTTTGTGCTCCGTCTTATAATCTGCTTGTCAGTCATCTGTGTACATGAAAGGCGCTATGCAAGCTAGTTTCACTGACTGACTGATTGACAGATATTATGCTAACTAATGCTACCTCAATGCTGGGGATAATTTAAACTAAATAATCTATAAAAACCACTGTAGAGTCACGTATGTAAATGTCTCCATCGTGCAGGCTGTCTGATGCAGCAGGTTTTTAATATACGAGAAAATGCTGACAGCAACTGTTACCTCAGGAAGTCAGTCAATGTTTGTGGAGTTTATATAGTTCGATATAACGATATATATCGGATTACAATATAAAAACGTCTATCGTTTCATTTTACGCTATCGTTTGTTTCGTGGTGTTGCAAAATAAACTATTTACGGCAATATTTTTTCATTGTTTTGATGGTCACCATAGCGGCTATATTAATTTCTTAAAGTTCTCTTATATTTAATATAACCACACTACGGACAGACAAGCGCCTGTGTTTATGTGTTGTCGTTAGCAACAACGACAGTAAAACCATCGCGTGCCCGCTTGTTTATTTTCCACATAAACCTTTCACAATAAAGCTCAAGATCCTGTTGAGACTTTTCAAAATAAACTGAATCACGTGAAAAAGTATTTACAAATGAGAAGAAAAAAAGAGCCGTCAGGTGCTAAAGAATAAACAAACAAACCTTAGACTCAAACGTTAGAACAGGCTTTTCCCCGCAGCGCGCTGTATAATAAATACTCACAAAGAAAACGGCGGCCGTTACAACCTATGTCTAAAAATGTGTCGTTTCATGCATCAGTTAAAACACTCGACTCCAGGTACACGACACGCAGCTGGAAACACTTCAGCTACCCAAGATTCACAGAATTTACAGAAAATGTTAAATGTGATTTATATCGTTATCGGGACGATATATGTTTTATATCAGGATATGAGATTTTGGTCATATCGCACAGCCCTATAAGATGCCATCTCTCCTTCTTTCTAATGATTTATTCCAAGTGTTGATTGGTTGTGGAAAGGATTAGTCCAGGAATATAAACCCAAAGGAGGCGGGGCATGTGATCGGGTCTTCGTCCTTCTCTCCTCCTACCTGATCTCCATAAGCACCAGCTTTATTCATTTATTGCTGCTATAGCTTTGTATATTAAGTACAGGCTGAGTGGGAGTTACTGGCAGTGTTGCTTATTTTTATTTTAGTTTTTCTGGACTAGGTTGAGGGAGAAGCTGGAATGTGACGGCCCATTATGTGGCTGGTTCATGGTCTTCTTCCTCTTTTGTTTGTTCTAGCGCCCGTGTTCTTTTGTTTCTTTCTGTCCTTTTGTGAGTAACTATGTTCCTGTTATTAAAAGCTTGATGAATGGCAGCAGCATCTCACATGATGGGTTCCTTTGAGCCATAGATTTAGGGAGCGTAACATCAACAACCTAATTTCTACATCAATCTATCCTGTCACTGACTCCATCTTCATTGTGGTAAAGCCTTTATTGAAAAATTGTCTTCTACAGACATTTCAATCTTTACTAGATGTCAGATTTTACAGCTAAACTCAGTAAACATTAACGGTGCTGAGACTTTAGTGTGTCCCTGACAATTAATGGTGGAGAAAAAAAAATTGATGTTCAGACCTCGTCTGAACATCATCGAGGTCTGAACCTCGTTGATGTGTGTGCAGAACAAAGCCCAGAAAACACAATCACGTATTTTAAAGTGCTAACTCGCTCGTAAACATGCAGGAGAGACACAATACACCGTGTCTTGTTAATGTGGCCGTATGCTGCATGCATTCAGACTTATCCAGTGTTTAAAATAATACACAAATACTGCTCAGTAAAACCTGGTGCTCGTGCCGAATTAAGGAGAACATGCCTGATTTTTTTTATAAGCAGCAGATTAAAAAAAAAGAACGTTCACCAACCTGGACGACGACTACTTGAATCGAGACATGATCCGGCAATCTGATCGGTGCTCTGAAGTGTTGTGACAGCGCCACCAGCAGGTGCAAGATGGCAACTATGCTCTTAGCATGAACCGCTAATGTAAGAAAACAGAAATAATAGTCAGAAACAATAACTAGCAGATCTGTGAGATCAGGATTTTGCTTCACACGGGGGTTTCTGATAACGGTGAGGTAAGTCTGTAAGCTGTAGCATAAAATGAGAACAATTAGTGTTTTATTTACATCATTATAGGTACATTATTATTATTTAAATGTTAAATATATCAAAAATCATCCCACAGATCATACTGTGGTGGCCCTGGAAGCAAGCACTCACGTAAAAAAATGTGAACCAGAATTAGCACCTTTATATTTCTATTACAAACTTTCTCTGTCATATCTTCTATTTTTGTGGCATTTGATAGAGTTAAGTATTAGTATTTACAGTGCAAAAGAGTTTTGTATTTGTGTTGTGCGCTACCGATTTAGTCAACAATTTCAAATGTCACATAATGTCATCATTCTTCAACTAATGTCACCGACACACAGCTCTTTCTACACCATTTCTTTCCCCAATCTTTAGCCTTTGTATTTTTTAATGTGAATACCTCACCCAAGGCATTGGGATGCCAAATAACAAGGCACATATTTTCAATGGTTTTTTTTTTTTTTAATATCGTTCGAGGAATTTAGAATGAAAAGTTTTACGTGGCAAGGTCGTGTACGTACAAACACAAGATGCCAAAAGTTGCCTTGAAGCGATATTATAAAAGCTACAAAATACGAGCTTCAGTGAGGAGGGAGAAAGCACAGAAAAACAGAGTGAGAATGGCTGCAGTGATCAGTCAGAAACACTCAAGAGATGTGCAGTTAGCCATCCAAACAAAGATTTACCTTTGGATACATCAATCAATCAGGATCAATTAATTGTCTAAAGCAAGCCTTTGGTTGTTCCACATGGTATTGGCAAATAAGAGAGGAAGCTAAAAGCATTCATAAAACCTTAGATCCCTGCTGCATGAGGACCTAAATAGGCAGCATCAGGAAGGGTTTTCTACGGCCTCTGGATGTGAGATGAAAGCGGGCACAAACAAAATTGATTAAAAGAAAGCTCCTCAAATAAAAGGACAGCCAAATCAATTACATTCTGTGCTATTAACTGTGCTCTTTAGCATATTTGAAGACATCTCGTACTTAATATCTTTTCAAGGACACAGTTTCTACAAGAGGCGCATTTAGGAAAGCCTGATTTTTCAGTTTTAAAAGAACATAACAAAATCAGTTGTGTTCGTTATCCTAAAGATTTTCTCTGTGTGTTATTACATCATTTTTTATCTTCCTTTTGTATTTTATACCACATAACTGCTTTCGGAGGTTTCTGGGTACTTAAGTACTCACTGGGTAACCCAAGAGCTTGAAACATTTTTACTGCTGCAGTCTCATATTTTTCTTTTAGTCTTGTTACAATTTGTTATAGTTCTTTTGTAGCATACTGGAAAGCCTGGACTCTGTGCGTCCTGTGGTGGACCAATCAATGTACACAGTTCATCTAAAGACTAGAAAGTACTCCATTGGCGACTCCATTGGTTGCAAAAGACACAGCTCTCAGTAATCCTATTCCTGATCATTTTATGGGCTCAATCTCTCGTTTCAGAACATACGAAATGAACCTCATTCAGTCAATTATTGTCATTATTAGGATCAGAAAGAAGTTTTACTCAGGGTATGCTCATGTTCGAACAACTAGCTGTTAGCCAATGAGCCTGCGGTGTCCTCAGCTTCACAGTCAGACCCACATCTAGTTTCAAAACACCAAGTCTGATCTCAGTACTAGGGAGCCTCACTGTGCAAGTTCTCCTTGCTGCTTGGGGAAAACACAATCTGCCAAGTACCTTAAAAATCTGTAAGTATTCTTTGTTGCACTCGTGTGTGAAGTTAGCTGATGAACAGACTGTTGATGGCATTATTTCTGGGCTCATTCACACTTCATTGTCAACGTCCAACTTCCAGTACTATATGCTGCAGCTAATGACGAAAGTAAAAAGGCAGTGTGCAGGGAGCTCAACAGTAATTATTGTTACTCACTCTGTCAGATCAAAGAGTGCCATCAAAGGACAGATGGAGAGCTCTCTTAACATGCGCGGCTACACGGTTACATCTCAGCAGGAAGCATATTAATCCAATGGACAGATGAGTACATTCAGACACAAATCCTTCAAATACCGTTTTCCACACAGGAAGGAAACAATGAGGGTCATGACAAGCGCCAGATTTATACAGTTTTTCTGTATAAATAAATAATAATTCACAGAATAACAAAACCACCACTCCACCTTGTCAGTGGAGACAATGCGTGGTAGTGGCTGATCTATCGATGGGTCAGTATTAGTTATCTGCTTATCTATCAACCCCAGCATTTATACTTGATGATGAAATTTAAAAGTAAAGAAGAGACAGGAGAAACACCTTTCTCCTGCTATACGTGCTGATTTGACATAGTTTATCCAACACAGAGGACTCTGCAACTCGTGTTTGGAAAGTCACAAACACAACAACCAGAGGGGTGTACTACAAAGCCAGATTAACGATTTGTGTCGATGTTAAAGCCCAAACTTATCCTGAACACATGACCTGGTTGATAGCCGGTTATGTTACAGTTTCAGTTCAAAGCTAGAAGATGGAAGCGGCGTGTTTTCGCTGGTTCTTTTATTTGCAGCTTGTTCTAAACTGCAAATAAAACCCCTGGATCGAGTGCAAACTGTCGATGCACTGTAACTGTATTGTGCATGCATTTGTTTGGTGATGCAGAAAATAACAATATACTGAAAAAAAACACAATATAGAACACAACACAGCACAATAGAACAGAAAAAAAATCTGTGTAAACCAGTGTGGTTGTTCTTTTAAAAAAAAATTTTTTTGCGTAATATTAGATTCTAGTAGAGTAACTTTGTATGTCACAGTTCAATGTAAGCCTTATTTATCTGATATTGGGTCGTGTTGCAGCCCGTCAATTCAGCCTCTAATTGAAACAAGCTGCTTTAGCCGACCTCCCTTTAATTCGACTTTCTTCTGAAGAAACACGTCATTTTGGATTTGTTGGCAGTAACACGTCTTTTCCTCTTCTTTTAACAACAGTCTGTAAATGTCCATGAACTGAGGAGGACACAAGTCCTGGAACTTTTGGGAGAGAAATGCTGTCCCAGTGTTGTCTGATATAAAATTCTATCACTCGACAATCCTGGGAATCTTTCGTCATATTTTACGTTTCTTATGTTTTCAGTTGGTGAAAGTCACCCAGACTGCAGCCAGACTCTTCTACTGCAAACTCATGCTATTGGAATAGACGCAGTATGCCGTTTATCATTGTCTGCTGAAACTTGCAACACTTTTCCTGAAAAAGACGGCCTCGGGACACTGATGCGGAACTAAATTAGCGCTGATACCAAGCACGGCAGTCGATTTCCTGTTTAGTCTATTTAGTTTAGTTGTTTTTTTAGACATGTTGCTGCAATCGAAAACAAAAAAGTACTGGCAGCGACCAGTGCTACCCCTCAGCCTCCTAGCAATTGCAGCTATGCTATCAATTTAAAACTCGAGTTGCCTCATTCTCAAGTTATCACATTCACAAACTCCACTTCACCTCATTAAAACTTTGTTTGATATGAGCATTCACTATTATAATGGTATATACATGACAGAAGATAAGAAAAAGCAGAAAAGAGCCACAATCTATTTTTGTTAGTGTTGGGTCACTAGATGATGGATATGAGTGAAAGATTTCTACTATGCTGTATCTGCTGTGTGTGAAAATATTTAGTTTTTAAAATTGTATTTATTTTTTGCCATCTATCCTTCGACTGTTTTCCTCTTGTAGATGCAAACATCATTTTCCCCACAGGGATTCATTAGGTCCTGTCATATCATCACAAGTGTTACATAACAGCATATTGTGTTTCACAACAGTCGTTCAAATGACTGGAGGACAGATGGCTCACCGTCTTAAAAGAAATTTCAATTTCATCAAATTAAACTAATACATGGAGATAGCGGTGCAAGGACTTCACACAGCACAAATACAAAATGCAGCGCATCTCACTGTAGTGTTTGCACTGCATTCTCAAGGCTAAATAACTGAAAGTGCACGACAACAAGACCAAAACCAAAAGCTGCCTTTGGCGAGACGACATTACTGTAGGAATTAATGAAGAAATAATGAAACTTTCTTACAGTCAACATTCCAGCGGATGTTTCTGGTGGAGAGTTTGAGAGACTCGTTGATCCGCTCTAAAACCGTCTGCAGCTTCTGTTTCTGGGCGATCTCCGATTGGGTCACCTCTGCCACGTTCAGTTTCTCGCCTTCAAGCTTTTCTAAAAGAAGAATTTACAGTAAATTTTAAACTCAGAATTTCAGCTATCAACTACTAATCTACTACTTATCAGATCGACCACCTGCCACCATCTTACTCTATCCCTAGCATGTTATCTTCATTATATCCAAGAATCTTTTCTTTTCTCCTGACTGGCAGCATCGTCTACAACATCCTTTGTCCAGTATATCCCATCCCCTCCTCTGCGCATGTCACCCTTGACTGCTGTCTTCAAACCGCTCAACCTGAGCTGCCCCTCTGATGTACTAATCTTGTCCATTCTGGTCATTCCCAGTGGAAATCTAAGGATCTTCATCTCTGCCACCTCCAGTTTGGCCTCCTGTCCTTTTCTTAGAGGCACCATCTCCAAACCACACATCACAGGAGGAGTCACAACTAGGGCTGGGCCATATCATACCGTTCACGGTAATACCGGTATAATGTCAGGCAATGATAATGAAATATCGCAATAGAATATGTCATCCGGAGTGCCTTTGTTTTCATACGCACATGGCTGAAAAAACATGGCGGCGACGGAGAATGAGTAGGGCAAAAACGGATCGTTGAATGAAACAGATGAACCAGGATTGGTTTGTAAAAATGCTGCAACTTGAGTGGTGTGGAACTGGTTTAGCTTTCGTCCATCAGATACACACCAAAGCACATGCTAGCGGTAGAGCATGCTAGTGGGCCGTTGTTATTACCGTGTTTTTCAGAAAATACGGCACACTTAAAATCAGCCTTTGATTTTCTGAAAATCGACAGTGCCCCTTATAATCCCGTGTGCCTTATGTATGAATTCTGGTTGTGTTTACTGACCTCGAAACGATTTTATGTACACGGCGCTCGAAAATCTGTCAAATGTTTTAGTGCGACTTTCGTAAGCTACGAAGCCACACCGCTTGATGGATTATCGGAGGAGCATTACGGCTATCGTAGGCAGGAGCCTGGCGGAGTGATACGTGCTGTGCTTCAACATAATATTAGCTTATTGTGTGTGTATAACCTCTTTTTAAGTTTTGTGGATATTAAACATGGTTATGCTGAGGATATGTCGGCCAGTTTCCACTGGAAATGCCTTTTGGTTAAACTGCCAGCAAGGAATTTGCATTTGCACTTTTATATTTCTATATAACTTTAACGCACATAAAAAAAAACAGCTGCTTGTTTAACCTCCTAAGACCCGAACTCTTTCATGACATGCATTTTTAATTTTTCTTTGTTATTTGGGTTGATTGGGACCTAAAGAATGTAAAAACAAAGAATTACCTTTTTTTTTTTTTAATCTAATTTTTGTTTTTGAGAAAAATGAGATCCACATAAGAGGACATTTGTTTCAAACAGTGGCAGAATAATGTCCTCGTAAGTGGATATTTGGTGGAGGATTTTTGCACTAATAAAGCTGTGGAGTTGTACAGTATTTTGTCTCGTGTCAGTTATATCGTTATCGCAAATTTTCAAATGTATATCGTGATAAATATTTTTGACCATATTGCCCTGCCCTAGTCACAACCATCATGTAAACCTTCCCCTTCAATCTCGTCGCCATCCTTCTGTCACAAATCTCCACCAGCTCCACCCTCCCTGCACTCTCTTCTTCACCTCTCTTGAGCACCGTCCTCTGTTTTGAATGGTTGAGTGACCTACACTACCTTTACTCCCTGCATGTTCACCTTTCACCTGTCTCACTGTTATTCACACACATGTATTCTTTCTTGTTTCTAATGACTTTCATTCTTCAGCTCTCTAGTTCATACCTCCACCTCTCAAGGTTCTTTTCCCACCTGCTTCCTGCTCTCATCTGCAAACTCCCATCTGCAAACTCTTTGTCAAACCACAACAATGTGCGAAGGTTAAGTTACCAAACAGCTTCTGCAGAACTTGACCATCATACAGATCCTCAGCCAGATCTTTAACAATGATCCTCTCGCCCACCAGAACGTCATTTATCCAGTCGATCAACACCTACGCAGGCAGAAGAAGAAACAGGTGCTTCATTGGGGGCTTACAATGTTATATTTTTTATGATACAGCTCAGCTACCTTTAAATATACCTCAATATATCCTTTAAAGAAACACAAAAAACAAATAAAACGTAGAAATTATTAGCTTTTCAAAGCTTTACTCGGGCCCTTAGTCTAAGTTGTTAGGAGATGTAGCAATATAGAAATTCTTAAATGGCAGGTCAAAAAGAAAAACCTTCATGAGCTCCTGCAGTTTGCGGTCATTCTTGGAGTTTGGGTCCACCATGGTGCGCACCTCGTTCTCCTCTGTTGGATGAGAAAAAGTTGGTAAAATAAACCAAACAACAGTACAAAGCAATGGAGTATTAAAGTATCTCAAACTGCGGATCCCAAAATGCTTTGGGTTAGCTAAAAATACGATTATATCCTTCATTTATCCAGGTACGAGTTGGAAAAATCTCTTTTCCAGGAGGCCCAGCCGAGAGGGCAGCAGAAATTACAACAAATATAACACGATTAAAGAAACAAATACAAGTGACATTCAGCACATTGAGTGATTTAAGCTGATTACCGAGCATGGTGTCCTCAGGGTCCAGCTCATAGTGTGAAGGGCTGAGAGGAAGGTTGATGGCATTTATCCCCTCCTCCTGAAGCTCAGACACTAGAACAAATAAGTTACAATCACACCATCAGACTAAAACAATCAAGATATAAGACATGCTGAATTTTTGTTAGCCTGTTCTTTAAAAAACATGTATTTACATCTCATGTGTCAATAAACATCTAAACTATGAGAAGAGTGAAATTTTGTGGGTTTTTAAATGTTAGCCAATTGTAGAAGAATAACCAATAATTCAGAAATGGTTCAGACTTTCACAAGCAGCTGAGCACTCTCATTTTTAACAAATAATTATTTAGTAATAGAAAAATCATTTCCATTAACCATTTCTGCCATGAACAGACATACACGGACACAGATAGGCAGACACATACACAAACACACCCACTGGTCTACAAAAAAAAGTTTTTGTTTCTAATCACTGACATTTTGACACTTTTGAATATCAATGTATCAACAAAATGTCTGGAATTTCAACTCTTGCCCACCAAAAGTGTTTTAATGTCATTCTAAAAACAGGCCAGAACGCAATATCAGAGACATGCAAAAGATGTGTAGTTCTGTCAATTTAGCTCAAAATAAAACAAGCCCAGTGTGCTCAAAAATCTTTGAGGCACCTGATTTTGTGCTTGTTCTGAACCAAAAACATTTACTCATCGTGCTCGGATTCAATTTTCTTTGATATCAGTTTTTCACTTTTATACCTTGATGAAATCTTGCCCTATGCTCATCGCTGTCATCCAGATTTAGTGGGAATACAATACATGAGGATACAAAAACTGCATCTTCAGTAACACTGATATACTTTCAGAAAGTTATCCACAACCTCAGCATAATTCTCTGCTCCGGGACTGCCCCCCCCCCCAAAAAAGAATGGTTCCCATCAGTCGGCTTCAGTTTCCTGTTGAAAAAAAAAACCCAACCCAAAACAAAACTGTTGACAACCTGCACGAATGCTGCTGATGTAGTTGGGTTCAGTTTTCCTTTGAACCCATCGTCAAGCATCAACGCCTTCCTTAATTTTAGCTCCACTTTTTTCTTAAATGCTGAAACGTGACCTCTTTTCTGTCCAGTCACACTAGCTGTCCAATACTTGGAACACCATAACTAAAAAAAACAGGACGTGCTAGACGAAAATAGCCACCAAGTGAAATTTATTAGAGGTGAAAGAATCCCAGCAGCACTGGCTTGTTGGCCAGTGTTATCAAAAGCACCAGGAGAAGAAATGAAACCAGCTTTACTTCAAAAAATAAACAGTAAAAAGCTGTGTGACACATCTTTGAAATGCCAATCAATCTGATAACTCTACATGCAAGGCACACCAGCTAAGACAAAGACCAGAATTATAATCATTTGAGGTGTTCAGCAGTAGTTCGGACGTCCCCCCGATTCCACGAATAAGTGTTGGGAGCCACTTGACGTCAACCAAACACAGAGCAGTGCTGCTTCCTGCTTCTCAGTGGGCTTTAAAGCAGCCCAGCATGCCCTTCTTCACAGCATGTCAGATACCTGAGGAGGTTTGATCGCTGCTGATCTGTATGTGTGTGTGTGTGCACGCAGTGGAGTGAACATCCCGTGCATTACTCTGCCTTCACTGGAAAAACATCCTCTTAATCAACACCATCCACAAGTGCCTGGATGTACACTGTGTCTCCATGAGCAGACATCACATCACACAGAGGTGTATGAGAATATTCCTACAGAGCAACACACACCTCACCCTTTTCAATCCGTAAATTACCACCCACTTACCCACTTTTGTTTCCCCTGGGACAACGTGTGAGTGCTGTGGAAAAACGTCAAGCTTCAATGAGAAGGTACAGTCAGTGATGCAAGTGGTAATACCCTCCACCTAATTCCCCTCAAGAAAGTATTCAAGATTGACAAGTCGTTTGCCAGCGAGCATATCTTGAATCTTATAATGACCAGAAGTCAAAATGACCCCAATTTTCTTTTCAGTATGACCCCAAACAAACAACTGATCCCATAAACACATCAATGTTACCCACAGACTCTTTTTGCAACCTTTGCAACTGTATTTTGTAGATAAATGTGGTTGGAAATCAGGTGACAACGAGCTAGTCACCAAGGCTGGTGAACTTTTTTCCTGTCCTAGAGACTCGGGACGGGATAACCTATAAGTAAGCTTGAAGTTACTTAATTTGAATGCAGTCCAGCTAATATCTGCTGCTTGATTTACAAGGTAACACAAAAGAAAATACCCCCAAACTGAAAAATGTTCTCAGTTTGCTCATCTACAATGATTTAACATGAAGTTATAGCAGGCATACACCGGCCTGTTTTAATAGATAACAAATAGCTGCATTGCTGAGGGGGGCATGCTGTTGCATGTATACACAAGATCTATCAGACAACCCCGTATGTATGCAGTGGTAAGACTACGAGAGAGGCTTTTTAGCCCTTTATCTCAGCCAGAATCATTTAAAATCATTTAAACCTTTGTAACCTGAAGTACACAGCAAGAGTACACTCACAAGGTATGCGTGCTTTCTTGTATTTATCTGCCCACTGCAGATCTGCTGACAAAGACGCAGAAAGTCGAATGGTCATCAGGCCAATTAGGTCTGATTGTAATCTGGAAAACCCATCAGCTACTCTGCTCGCTAAGTCTCTGTGGACAGAGGCCAATATTTCCGGGCTCTTGGTATAGCCGGCGGATATCCGGGCAAGTACTTCCTGTACCATGTCCTAATCATTGTTTACAAATATGGCCTTAATTTTAAAAAAGCTAACAAAGAGGAACGTCATTCCCAGATGTACAGCTACACCAGGGAACAGCTAAAGCACCCACCCATTATTGGCCTGAGTAAGTTGATTATTTAGTGTTTTGTTTGTGTGATTTTTATTTCTTTTTTATGATGGCAGTTATTCTTATTTATATTTTCAATCCTCCAGGAAGAACAATGTTTCACTGTAAACCTATACAAAGAGACACTCATTCAAATTTATTTTAAGTTATCATAAAAGTGCGATATTACAATTTTTGGTCATACTGCCCAGTAGGCCTGCACAATAAATCGAAAATTTATTGTCATCGCGATATCAGCCTGCGCGATGGGCCCATCGCAAAAGACGGCGTAAACTGCGATAATTGGGTACCTTAAAATGTTTACACACGTGCTTTAAAGAATTTACCAATCAAAGAAACCCCTTTACACATTTGACCAGTCGAATAGAGCCCTTCACGGCATTAACCAATCAAATGGATTAGAGGCCCGCCTCCTACGCAGGTGGGGAGCGAACAACGCTGCAGCAACGAGTCAGAGTTGTAAAGGCTGAGAGCGAGACGCATGACGAGAACGCTACTGACTATGAACTCGTGCCTAAAAAAAAAAAATAGTACCTCGCTTATTTGGAGGTACTTTGGATTTGATAAAGACGACGTTCTCCAAACACAGGTGCTCTGCAAAACTTGCCGAACACTCGTGGCAACCACCAGAGGAAACACGACTAATCTCCACCATCATCTTCAATACAACCACAGAGAACTGTTTGAAGAGTTCCAGAAAGATAGGGCTAGCCAAACAAAGGTTGCTAATGTTAAGACAAAGAGCACAGCAGTCCAACAGCCGTCTCTGTATCAGAGTTTTTCAAGTGGAACAACTTATGAGAAAACGTTGAAGCGCTACAAAGAAATAACAGAGGCCATTACACATTTTTTCGACAAAGACATGATGCCTATAAATACAGTTGTCAGAGAGGGCTTCACCAGTCTGATACATAAAGTGGACCGGAGATACCGCATCCCCTCACGAAACTACTTTTCCCATGTCGCCATTCCACAAATGTACGAAACATGCCGCAAGACCATCACGTTTGAACTGAGCCAAGCTGAAAACTACGCAAGCACTACAGTAAAGTTTCCTCTCCAGTTTTGACTTACATCATAAGTACTTGGTGAGTGGTAACATGATGAACAACTGCATTGAGATAATTTGCAGTATAATTATGTTTATTTAAAACTAATTCCAGATACCGGGAAGGATGTCTTTCAGAATTCAAGCCTCAGAAATCTTTTTATGGGGGCAATGTTTCAATGTTAAAGTGCACTTTGTTGTTACACTGCTAATACAGCAGCTTTCATTAAATAAAACTGTTGCAGTAAAACGGAAATTATGTATTCATTTTTGGGGGTTGTTTTGCTATTTATTTTATCGCAAGTCATATCGTTATCGCAGTATTGATCACAGTTTTCGCACATCGCAGGTTTTCCTAATATCGTGCAGCCCTACTGCCCAGTCCTACGACAAGCAATGCCTTTGGGACTCACAAATGCAAGATCTCTTTTGCTCTTTACATGGGCTCCTTACCTTTATACATCGAAAGCCTTTGGTCAGTATTGCTAAGAATACCGACAGATACCAGTACCAAAAAACTTGTCTCGTGCCTTTGGGTTCTACATATTTATTAGAATTAGATAATTAGAAGAGATGACCACGTTTTGAATCAGGTTATCAAACCCACCTTCAAACCAGGTTTCTCTCACATTATTATTTTTGCAAAACAAAAGTGTATACTGGGTTAGTAACATGCGCCACTAGGCTACTAATCATCGCTGTCATCACTGGTTGGTACCAAATTTACTAGTCGTTTAATCTAATCATTTAACATTTTAACTAACGCTCAATGCCAGTAAATTATTGTGTCCTAAACATTACGCAGCCTTCTGCCACCAGGTGGCGCATTGTTGTTGAGAAACATTAAAAATCTGTTAATCTAGGCCTCGTCTTGTTGCTAACACTATTAGAATGACATCGCGGATACAAGCAACAGAAATTAGCTTTCTCCAAAAGGCAGATGGGCTCTCGCTTAGCAATAGTGTGAGGAGTTCGGTCTGCCTTCTGAATAAGGCATTCCAGCGACCTCCTACCAGGAGTAGGCCCAGTTTATTCGTTTTTCATATGTTATTATTTCTTTTTGTAATATTTTAGTAATACGTGAACATCTTTTGTAGTAACACGTCTTCATATAATATTTAACATCAGGTTGTTTTAAGTGTTTTTCTTCTTTGTTGCCTGTTTGGAGTATAACGTGGATAACGCAGGATACGAGGAGCTGCACATTTAAGTGGCATGATTCATTATTGAAGAATGTGATTAATGGTTTCAATTATCTTTATTACTTGTTTTTGACATTTCCTATTAAACAGTTCTTAAATTTAACTTAACACCTGAGTGATTCTTAGTTTTAGATTAGTCGGTTAGTCTAGTTTTATTTTCCTTATTTAGTCAACTAAGAAACCAGTCGCCAGGAACATCCCTAATGGGGCTAGTTCCTCTATTCTTCTATTTCAATCACAGTTCAACAAAGACACATATGGAAAAAGGGAATAATTTTTGCTTTCTGTGGTCTACTCTACATTTTGTAACTTACAAATAACCTGAAGACCTGTGAAAGCCACCCTCAGCGGCTGAAACTTCAGTGTCTCATGTGGGGGTACAGCTGCGGTACAATAACACCATACTAATTAGCACAATGTGATATTACTGTTAACCACCACTTGTGCTATTTAAGGTAGAGCGACTTTGTTTAACCCTGGCTAGGTGCTGAGGAAGTATGGCGGGTAGATTCATCTGAATATGGCATTAATTCACTCCCCTGCTGGGATTCTGCATCGAGCAAGATTTTGCTCACCCCTTTTTGCACAACAGATTTCATTTAGTGACATTACGAGCGCACTGAAAGGGATTAAAAGGCATCCCGAGTCTTCTCACCACACATCACTCCACTCCACCCCCTCCTCAGTCCACTGTCATAAAATGAGGATGCGTATCCATCCGCTTGGTTAAATAAGGGTAACACAATAAATAGCTGCATGCCTCCTGTCCAGTGCTACATATGGGGGAAAGATTGCATGCTGATGTCCTACCTGGAGGGCATAACGCTCCACAGCCCATGTCTGTCTGTCTCCGTCCCCCAGTCACAAGCATCCTCTCCTGGCTAGCAGGACCAGCTCTGTCCCCTGCGTCTCATTCTCCACAGGCTGAACTCTCTAATAGCTTTAATACACCGACTGACCCCAAGATAAATATTAAAATTGTTTGATTTTTCACAGAGGATATAAAATTACCTCCCCTGATTCATGTATTGTATTTGCTCCATACTCAGAGTACACAGTTCTGCAGAGCCCTCGCTAATGCTCTGAAACCTCCTGACCTTCTCCTCTCTTTTCATACCACCTCGTCCACATCACATAGCTCTCTTTCCCTTCCTTCACATCCCCTCCAACCTGTTCCCTTTCTTCCTCTCATCCAGTCATTACTCCCGTTCCAGTCGGCGGCCCCTCTCTCTCCCCGGCACATGCAGTGACAGCCATAAATGTCACATGGACCTAAATTTATTCACTGATCAGTACGAGAGCGACCAGCCCACGTTTTCCATCAAATCATAGAACACACTGCAGACGTCCTACACACTGCTCTGTGCATATATACTCTGTGTGTGTGTCTGTGTGTAGGGGACATGAGCCCGTATTGATATAATGAGATTGCATGCATGTCCTATGGGCAAAGCAAACATAAAATGGGGCTCAGCTGTGCAACAGTATCCTGACTGACAGAAAGTAATCATCCGACTGAAGGGGACCTTTCTCATTCCATGATAAAACCTGGCCTTCAACAATGAATGTCATCTGTGGAGCCTGTTGTATTTCCAGTGCAAGCCGGCATGGTAATAAACTGAATTGAGCATTTAAAAGAAGCCTTTTGGAAGACATTTATTTAAAGCACGTTCCTGGTAGTTAAAATAGAGCAGTGTTAAAGAACTATTACAGAGGAAGATGAAGCGGGCAGAGGTGTCCATGAGAAGTCGAGTGAATCGCTATCAGCTCCACAGCTGCTATTCTGTACCTGATCCTGACCTCTGACCATGTGGAGCAAAGCGAGTAAGACCGAGTGCATTACAGATAACTGCTGGTCAACCAAATAAGCAGTGTCTTCACCAGCTTTTATGACAAATGTTTCCAAAGATATGCTGATGGTACCGAGACATCATTCATCGCTCACAAGCTGACTGATCTTAGTGTTTTGAAACCAGACGTGCTCTGCTATCTATTAAACCATTGTAGGATTCTACTAGAGCATCTTTAAAGGATTCACAGGTCGAAACAAGCTGTTTTACCTCTCCTTCCTTCAAGCCAACTTTCATCTGTAGCCCCTCACAAACAAAACTTTGGCCAGCAGGAGGGTGGTGCTTCTGTGTAATAACAAGAGCTGAGTTCCTGGACCTTACCATATAAATAAGCTTGAATTCCTTGTGCATACTCAATATTTGGAACTTTGCCCATGTTTAATATGATCATCCACAGCTGAAATAGTGCATATATGACAGAAAGGTTCACTTTAAATAAATACAGACTGAGGCAAATTAAAACAAGCAAATGACGCACACTCTGTTAGACTTTTGCAAAGTGTCCTGACATCATAAAGGCTTGCATGGCTCTCCAGTTTTTAGAAGAAGCGGTTTTTGGCAGCACCACTCGCACCACCCCTATAGATCTGGATTCCTTGGCCCAGTATATCAAGCCAACTATCACAAAGCTAGGGGTCAAAGTGGACGCTGACCTCTAGCTTGACGTCAGGGCAGCTGGCTAAAATAAAAGCCAATTCTTTCTAGGCAACACTTTGACACAGTAATCCACACCGTTGTCACCACTCGGCTGGAGTAATGTAATGCACTTTATATGGGCGTTAGTGGTTCCTCCATCGCTCGTCTCCAGATGGTACAAAATGCTACTGCCGGTCTTTTAATTGGCACATGTGAATATGAGCACGTCTCCCTCCATTGGCTGCCCATTCCTTTTAGAATGAATTTATTTGCTAATAAAGCCCTCAGTGGTCTTGCCTCACCCTACTTCTCTGAGCTACTATGTCCTTATGTCTCTTATCTAGTCTTCTGTACAGCACTTTGGTTCCTTGTGGGTCGTTTTTAAAGTGGTTTACAAATAAAGCTAATGTTGTATGGTAGTACGGCATTACTCAGTCCTCCCTGGAAATAATTCTCCATGTTTTTGGAAATATACTGAAAGGAGAGTGGAGAGCTTGGCCTAATATATCAGACCAGAATGAATGAATGAATGAAGGTTGCCAAAGGATCCACTGGACATGCAGAATATAATTTTTAAAACGGAGGACAAAACTGACATTTTTGGACTTTCAGCACCAGGAAGCTTTAAGCTGCAAGTCATTGATAATGAGCCCATGAGAGTGGTAACACAACAGTTAATTTCATCCAAGCCAGAAGTCTGAACTACAGATGTTTCCAAAGTAAGCTGGTTATGCCAAGCAGCTCTGCTGGTCTGTTTCTTTGTAATGACAGTCGACTAACTGAATGTGGAAAAACTAAGATGAAGTGTTGAAACTGACCGTATTTTATATTAACACATCTCAGCCTGTTTATCGTCTATTTAGTAAACAAATGATTCATCAAATGTGAACGTTTGTGGGACATATTAATATTTCCCTTCAGTAAAAGAAAGGGATATATTATTTTTTTAATTGATTTCAGGATTCTACCTCTTTGTGACGAACTCAGCTGCCGCGTCCTTTCCACGGGCTATGTGTCTGTTTTCTTTATGAGTAATGCATGCCAACACATCTGTGTGTGTTACATAACAATCATCCTTTCCTCTGCATACCCAAAGACCAGGCGGACACAGACGCGAGGCTGTAAATTCCAATTTACACCAGACAGGTGGCCAATGACCTGCTGGATGTTAAGAGGTTAACACATCTCAATAGTTCAAATCAAAAGTTTTGTAAGTGGATGTTTGATTACATATAACAATAATCCAATAGTTTGGAAAAAACATTTTTTTGTTACTATTTAACTGTTTTTACTGTTCTTGCCCACCTGAGATCAAATTTAGTGTATGTCACCCACAAACTACAATGAGTTTGAACAAGTGGTCCCAATTTGTTACCCATCTGCATCTGTATGTAGCTTGTAATTATGCTGAAATAACTGCAGCCTGTATGTCTGATCCAAAGTAAATTTCTCTGTTGTTAAAGTGAAATGTTTCTTAGCTGCAACACAAAATGTTAAGCTGCTAAAAGCATGATCCATAAAACCAACCTCACATGAACTCTTTATTACCTAAATTAAATTAGTTGACCCGGTGGGAGCACTCTGGAAGAGGAAAAAAAGAGACTAATCCACATATAAATTGTCTCTGTATATGTATACCTCCTTTAACAACTAGTTTAACGTCCAATGTGTCTCCTTATTGCCTTCCAACTAAGTCAAACTAAAAAAATAAAAGCTGTTGTGAAAGCACGATGGGTGCTGCCTCTACAGTGGTTAGCGGGCCTGTGTTCCCTCTTGCCTCATTCCTCACTTATTACAGTAGTAGCGGATTCAATACCTTACATGGGTACAGACCACACAGCCTGCGGCCATGAAAGCACACACAGGACACCACACGTTGTAGTTAAAGAACTTCTTCTAAGCTTAAACATAACCAAGTGCTAAATATGTCGGCTCTCTGAAACTTCAGTGCGTAGTAGTAGTGACTTTTACTTTTTTGGAGGCTGTTCATAGAGTACAACGCTGTGTGCACATACTATAAAATGTGTCTGTAAGAGGGTTTAGTTCAGAAAACAGTGCATTCAGAGGAGCAGAAGAGTTGCTAGACTGTTAACTTTGTTAGCTGTTTACCTTCTTTGGCTTTTTTCCTTCTTACCAAAGTTCCACCAAGTTTCCCAAGAAAAGAGTCATCTTTCTTTCTGGAAGACGGAGATTTGGGCGTCGGAGACTTAGGAGACGAAGGGGACTTCTGAGGCGAAGAAGCCATGGCCGAAACGACAACTAAATCCGGGACAGTTAACTCAAAACTGTCCGAGTTGACGTGGAAATGAAAGTTTGTTAGAAAGTCAAAGTAAAAAAAAAAAAACTAAGGGAAAATCGCTGTCCACTCCCTAAAGCGGAAACGGAATTCCAGACATTTTCTCCCGAGGTTGGCTGGAGTGCGTGGCCCCTCCTCTGCGGAGGAGGGCTGGGAGCAGGCGGGAGGCTTCTGACCGCGGGAACAGGGTCCAACTCGGTCTAGAGCTGTCCTGGGAGCAGCGGGAGGTGAAAATAGGAGGCAACAGAAATAGATGCAAAGGACCCTAAAAGTGACCTCGTTATAATTAAAGCCCTTTAATTTTTACTTGGGTTTTTTCTAGCTTCTCAAAGTTACCCAATAATAAACAAACAGGGCCATACCTAGAGGGGTGGACATGGGGTGTTACCAGCCCCTCCTGAAATATGACCCCCTCCCCCACCCGCCATAAGGACCTTTTTCTAAACCCTTTTTGTCCGATTAATTATTTTTTTTAAATCTTTTTATTCCACTCACTTTATTCTTTTGTTCAAGCCTCCAATTAAAGTTTCTTAGCGATGTCAAGTCCACTTTCTTTAAGAGTTGTCCGCTATACTGGATGGGGTACAACCACTGGTTCCTGTGTAGTCTCTTACTGGCTGACAGTGGTTCCTGGAGGTTGCTGCACCAAAAAACACCGTTGCTCATAGTTTTTACTAAATGCTAACAAGAAAACTTCAATTGAGGGGACGTGGTTGACCTTGAAAATAAAAGTTGGGTCTCAGCAGTGCAACCAGTGTGTTTCAAGACTGTTTGTGTTGCACTTTTTTATAGTTTCACTACAGCTTGGAGAGTAGCCGGCCAGTGTTTGTAGAACATTTCCATTTAAAGCACAACCACAGCAATATGCTAGCACCCACACCAATCACAAGTATGTTTTGTTAATAATATCAAGTGGCTGCCAGAGGGTCTGTAAGGCTCTGTGACTGGGGCTTTAGCAATTATTTTCCCAGCAACTGCCATCAAGCTCCAGCAACCACTCTCAACGGGTAGAGGAATACTAATTTTTCCCTCATGACCGGTTGGGGACCAGTCTCTAAGCCTGTGTGGCTGGGGCCTTAATCACTTCATCCTACATCGTCACATGTTCAAAATGGCAGACAAGTTAACATCATGTGGTTAGTGGTCATGTGTCTGTAAAACCACAACAGCATTCCAGAAAGTTGTAGCATCAATGCCAAAGAAAACTGAGGCCCAACAGCTTTTTAAGACTGTTTATATGTCTTTATGTTGTTAAGCAGTAAGAAATAGGTTGCTTTTATAATCAGAGGAAGACAGAATAAAACAGTACCAAAAATCCAAAAATTCATTTTTATTTAAGATAATTTCATTTAAAAACACTCAAAGCAGCATTAAAATAAAACATGAAAGTTTTTTGCTAAAGAAAACCAAACTTACAGATATTATTTAATTTGCATTCATTTGTATTATAAACAAAATTCACGCCCGAGGACCGAGAGAATAGTATGGCAGTTTGCATCAGCATTAAAACTCATGTAAACACATTCATCTTTTCATGAGATGACAATTTGATGGCATTTTGACTCACAGCCCTTTACAGTGAATTGCAGACAGATTCACAGTAGTTAACAAAATGATGAATCCACTTTGGGCACGCTGCTTTCAGGATGTCACAGCTAGTGGTATGCCTTACTGGAGCAAGGCCAGAGATATCTGCAAGTTTCAACAAAAGTACATGAGAACTCCCACTCTGTGGACTTCCAGTTTTCTACACGGCGGTTCAAAGATAGTCCAGAATGAGTGAAACTTTAGACCAAAAATAAAATTTTGTGGAGTGAAGATTTTTCCTCTTGACATTTTCTTTATGCTTGTGATAAAGGGGATCAAGAAGTGAGTACATTTTTAGAATAGTCCTGATTTCAAATTGTAATAAATTACCTCTGTGTAACACTTGGGGACAACAAACAACATTACAGCACTGACATTTGAATTTCACAGATGAAGCGAGCAACAGCAGCCGTTTCTAGCAGCAGTTTTCTGATACCAGTCGTCTTCCTCAACTACGATAACCATTTGATTCTTAAACACACAGAAAGTGAATCCCATGTTAAAAATGTACATTTTTACAGCAATAAAAAAACAAAACAAAAATATCCAGTTACAGCCTCCTGTTTTGGTCTTCATAGAAGTTTCTTTAATTTAATACTAGAGAAGGTTGCAGCTGCTTGCATTGCCAGGTGTCCCAACACAGGAAGCTGCCGCCCATCTGTGTTTGCTGGGCTTTACCTTCTTTAGTTTAAGTCTCGGAACTGGACCTCCACAGTGTTTGTGCTGTCGGTGCCTTGCTTACAGGGTGGTGTAGTCTGTCCAAGAAGTTGGTGCTTTAGTTTTGGTGAGTGAAATTCAACCGTTGTATTTGTCTGTTACTTAGCACTAATTAGCTTCAAGTCTGACAATATTAGGCTAATGAATTCCCACTCCAAACAAGATCACGATCATTTTGGTTCCAAAAATTTACATAGTGGTACCAAAATGCTGATTTTGAGAATTCAACACGAGGAGTAAGCGGCCCATCCATTTTTATATACAGTCTATGCTTTTACCATTCACTGTGGACTGTCTTGCTACTGCTGTTTGCTGCTTTTTTAGCTGAGCTCCAGCCAACTGTACAATGAGACAAATAGGAATGGAACGGCTCCCCTAGATATCTGTGGTTTCAGTCTGTGCAGCAGCTCCATGGCAGATTCCATTTCTCTGGTGTTAATTAGTGCCTGAGCATACATAAATATATTTTATTTGATCCAAAGAAAAGTGAATAAATTTAAAATATGCACAAGAGTTTACAGTCACAAACAAGGCTGCACATAAAGTGACTCATAGTGAAATACTTAAAGCATTTTTCTGGTTTTATAACAACTCACGCTGTGCAAGAGTCTCCAGAAAAACTTTTGACTCCTTCCATGTGCTATCCAGTGAAGATACAGTGTTACAGTAATAACCAATCTGTCGCAACAAGTCCACTCTTATGGCTAGCAGCCACAAATAAGGCAGTTTGGTTTGTGATGAGTGCAGGCATTCAAGGCAGTGGCTCACATTATCAGAGGTGGCTAAGCATATCATACATCAAGTTTCAGGTCAGTATCAGCATGGGACATTGCAGTTACACTTCTGAGTGTTGAGAAAAGTTGGCAGAAAAGTTATTAACCCTCGTGGCTATACGGGAAGCCATTATCTAAGGGTCAATTTCTTTCTAACAAGATCAAGTCTTACAATCTTCGTCAGTGTTTCAAGATTCCTTCAACATTTTTCAGACTTATAGCTTTGCAAAAAAAAAGCCAAAAGCAAACTATTGTGGGAACCTGTTTTCCTTCTAATCTGTCCTCTTCAGAGTGAGATCCTCGGTTTTCAGCCATCACTCCTGCTTCTCTTGGCCCCAGCTATCATCCATGCGGGCCCAGTGGAACTCATAGCCCTTGGAGAGCACAAGGCTCTCGAGGTCCCTGTCCTCAGCCCTCTCCTTGAGCCTCTGCTCCTCCAGAATAGAGACCAACATGTCTCGTTTCTCCACTGTTCTCATGATCTCTGCGAGGATCACCTGTTCCTCCTGCAGCTCTGAGGCACTCTTCTTTGTATCTAAAAAGAGTAGGAGGAAGACAGAAATAAGAGCAAGCTATATTATATCAGACTGCAGCGCTGTGTGCTCAAGGCCGTACCCTCTACTGCCATTTTGCGTCGCAGATCCTGCTGCAGCCGACTCTGTGTGTCCTCCAGCTCCAGCTCCTGAGCGCTGAACACAGGAGAAAATAGTGAGACCTCTACATGTGAGAAAAGGGAATTGCTTTCATAATGCATTCGCTTACAAGATCATGAGTTCAGACTCATAGCGTGCCAATCTGTTCTTCTCTAGGACGAGCTTAAACCAGGACTGATAGAGCTGGGCCTCATCACTGTCGTCCGTCTGAGGAGATTCTGTAAAAGGGAAAGAGGGAACGATGTAGGGAGGAAAAAAAAAGGTTTGATAGGGATCAAAAAAGAAGGACATTTCAGAATTTATATCAATTATTTAAAAACCACTGCAAGAACTTCAATGACATACACATCATGTCACAGGGTCATATACTATTCACTGGAACACAAACAGAAGCCTGTATTGCAGAAAGATGAAGCAACAATAAAGTCCCTAGTGTCTATTGTGAGCACAGCCATTAACCGTATGTAGAGGCTTTTAACCAGACCGGGATTACAAGGCAGTGCTTTTCTCTAAATGGTCTGAGAAGTATGGGCAGTGCAATTAAACAGAACGAGAAGGAAAAAAAAAAAAAGAAGCTTTCACTGTGGAATTCCATTGAGCTGTAGAGTAGAGTGAATCAAGGTGTTATGGTACAGACTTCTGTCAAATAAAAGCAGCTACGCAATGCTGAGACTCACAGGTTTGTAAGGCACTGGTCTGAATGTACCTGTTTCTCCTCTTATGATCTTTTCTATGGCCACTCCTCTCTCCTCCAGGTCCCTCTGCTTTTCTCCGACTTCCTCCAACTGTCTCTGGATCACCTGTGCAACGCACCAACGTCGCCGTATGACACATGTAGTTAGATGTGGTCAAAGGAGATTAATCAACGGAGAAATCTTTCTTTGAAATTTCTGCTTTCCCCTCCATACAAAGGATCTAAATTGATTTGTGGTGTTCACAAATAAAATTAGCCCTTCTTTCTCTGAAGTGTCCTTGTTATTCTGGGTAATTCTGAGAACTTGTAATGAACAAGTTTAAAGGCCCCATTTCTTTTATAGAAAACACTTACACGAATCATTCGGAGTAAGAGATTTTTCTGCCGTTCTTCTTCTTCTTCTTTTTATATAAATGCAATTTTTCAATTCTGTGAGCACTACAAACAATGTTCCATTTACCATCCTTGTAATGGGGTTTTCGAAGAAATCTCAGAGACTGATATCAGCAGGGACCGTCTGCAGTGAAAGGAATATTGTGACATTCTTTGGGAAATAAACAAGGATAACAAACTGAAGGAAAAACCTGAAGCACCGACTCTTACAGTGAGGAGTGCTTCTGTTTGTGAAAGGTCACTGCAAATAAACATTAAGCTGGTCATTTTTATCCTTTGATGAAACATTTCTGTCACGGTGGGAGTAGCCTCTCCCCGGGTGATGATGCCCTCATCCATAGGGCAAACAGACTCCCTGAAAGGTTTGATGGAGAATGGAAATGATGTTTGGGGGGACGTGTTAGACAGCAGTCTTCACCACTATAATAATAATAATAATAATAATAATAATAATAATGATGGATTGCATTTATATAGCGCTTTTCTAGAAAAGCGCATCCGTGTGGTAGAGCTCAGGAGACGTGAAGAATCACTGCCAGCAAACATTGACGTCTGGTGTCACATGGTGGCCCACTACCTTATTAACATATGTTATATTGATTTTTTCCCCCCAATTTGTTCATGCCTGAGTCCTTTTATATAATCAGATGCATATATATATATATAAATACTCAAATAGCATCATTATTAAATTCCTTTAGAGCGGCTCCATTTGTTACTAGTCAAAGCATTTTTCCATAGCCTGCCCTGTTTTATTCCTTTTCATTCTTTATGGCCAAGAACCAGCTGGTGTCATATGTGAAATGAGAAAATCCTAATAAATACCACACCCAACCACCTGAAAACTGGTTGAACGCGAGCTCTAATTATTTCTTCTCATGGTTGGATTGATGGGGATTTTGTCACAACTGATTGGATTGTGAATGCAGAAAAGTGCCATCAAATTTTGATCCACCGTGCAATGCCATCTGAAAACATCTGATTAGCAACAGCTTTGGGTTTCAGCATGACAATGGTCCCAAACACACTGGCAAAGCAGTCAAAGCATGTTGGGACAGAAGAACATACAATAGAACACCACGAGTCATGTATGGGCCTTCCCACAGCCCGGATCTCAACACTATCAGAACCTAACATATTACTAATGTTAGGGGGAAACTGGCACGGGGTATTGCTGTCCTGGGGAAAACAAAGCAAATCTTGGATCAGAAAGCACTGCACATATTATACGGTGCTTTACTACTACCATATATGAGCTATTGTGTAGAGGTCTGGGGAAACACATACAAAAGTAATGCACAACCAATAACCATAACGCAGAAAAGAGCCATTAGATTAATAAATAATGCAGGGTACAGGGACCATACAAATGCACTCTTTATCAAAATGCAAGCCATAGAATTTCGGGACTTGGTGAAGTTTAAAACAGCGCAAATAATATATAAAGCAAGAAACAAAATGCTACCAAAAGAAATGCGTAAATTGTTTATAGAAAGACGAGGGGGGAGGAAATGGAATTTAAAAATACAAAGTGCTAGAACAACTTTAAAAAGTATGTCTATCTCAATAGTGAAGAAAGTAACAACATAAACCAGTTTAAAATAAAATATAAAAAAAATAATTTTAAACAAATATAAGAATAAAGAAAACGGGGTTGACCCAGGACAGTAACTGAAGTGATGTTTTGGTTTATTGTGAATCTGCTAATTTACATATTCTGTCTTTTATTATATGAAAGAAACTACATTGTGATGATTTGTGTTTTGTTTTGCTTTTGTTTCATTGTTTGTTTGATTTAAGACTAAAAGAAAACTAAATGAATGAGATGAAAAATTTGTGGGGGTAGGGACTAATAAGTGTATACTTCTGTTTACTCCTTTTTTTAAACAAAAGAATGGAATGATATCACGAAATGATGGTGAATGTACACGTTTGAAATAAAAATGAACTGAACTATTCAAGCAGTTCTAACGGTGAGGTCTGAATCCTCTGGACAGAAATTGGGACTGGGACTATACAATGAAGACTATAGAAAAAGCTGCCAAAGAGATTTAAGACTGTGTTGATGATACAGGCAGTCATACCAAATATTGATTGTCAAGCTCAAAAGAACTGCACAAAATCAGTTTTAGACTTTATATTTCTTTGTATGTTTTCACATGTTTAAATAAAATCAACGCACCTACTTATTATAAAACTAATAAGAAACGAGGGGTGGCTCAACATTTTTGCACAGCACTAAAGATATAAATGTGCTCATAGACATAAATGAACTTTTGACTACAGCAGAAAGTTGAAACATAATAACACCTCTCTGTTAAAGTCATAACTGCTAGATATTCAGTGTCATCAGTGTGGGCATACTCTCAGATACAAACATCGTGGATCTTTTTGAGCGAGCAGCAAACCTTTGTACTTTAAAAGCATCAGGTAAATGTAAAATGTATAACTATGACTGGTAGCAAAAAGCTCTTCAGTCAGGGGTTTTTACATTTTTGTCAGGTCAGACCAATGCACAGCTTTCCAGCACTAATCTCTCTATTAACCACAGACTGAATTTAAAAGGAAATTACGATACCTGAGCTCTGTGAAGCCTCTTTAGCTGTTCTCGTTTAGCCTGTTGGGCCACTGTCTTTTCCTGCTTCCTCCTCAGTTTCTCTGAATGCAGCTGGGACAGGAAGCGTGGAACATTTCACAAAATGTACACATGGAAAAAACCAAAAAACAAACCCAGTACACGCGGGAATAACTGGGATGTGCCGTGTCTCACTCAACAGGAATGTACAAACCTTCTGACTGGATACCAGGTTTTCATTTTCATCATCACTTGAGGAGGGCTCCTCCAAATTCTGCTGACTGGATGCTGGATATGTAAGAGTGAAAAGTTAAAAAGTGAGGATAATTAGAAACTCTTAGCATTTTAGATTTGCAAGAGAAAAAAAAAAAGAGCCTTTTTGGATTATACAGATAAACTTTAAAAGTCAGCATGAAATTTTACTATGATAATCCCATGGATGAAAAATTCTTCTAGGTGTTCAGAAGCCTGCACAAAACAATTGGCTCCAAAAAGTATGGAAACCACACAAGCATGAAGCAAATAAGCAATAAAGGCAGCCAAAAACCTCTTCCTTCTTTTCAGCAGTGGATACTGAAATTAAACATGGCAAGACTTTTAAATAAGGAGGCTTGAGATTGCTCTAAACCCTCAATTTCAGATGGCTTTCTCTATTGCTGGAGCTGTACAACACAGAGCAGAGGAGCTTAACGTGGTCATCTCAGGCACACAGCTCTGAGTGGGGGCAGTAAACCCCACCCGCCCGCTGTTTGAGCCTTCTGTCTATGAGGGGCAGCCAATTACAAGAAAGCTAGCCTAAATGGAGGGTGGTATTAAAGGAAAAGGTGCTAAAGGCTTGTTTCACACAGTGGATGACCAGATGGGCTACACTAAGGGCTAGGGTGTGCAAATCATGCAAAACTACGTTTATTACACCCAGTAGAGAAATCAGAGACCTAAAAATGAGGAGAATAGATCCCCTTTAAACCTCAAAAACACACGTTTAGTAAAACAAGGTCCTTTGATTCTGTCTGGAGGGTTTTGTTTAGTTCACTTCTCTGATCATCAGACATTATTGCAGTTGCAGCTGCCCACTGACCTGAGTTAAAGTGTGGAACTTGTAAATTGGATCAAGCTAAAGGCAAAAAAATCCAGAGGATTTAAAGCACTGTTACAAACAAGCTTCGGAGTCCCTACACTAACCTTTGTTTCTGAGGTTAGAGAGGATGCTTGTAATTTCCTTTTGAACCTCCTGGTCTTTCCCTTCACTCCCAGACAATTCCCTCTTCCTCAGCCTCAAGGAAGAGAACAAGTTGACCCTTTTGCGTGCAAATGGGCCAATGTCATCAGCGAACACCTCTCCAGAGTCTTTACGGCCCTTTAAGGACACCTGCTGCAACAGGGAAGGCAGGTCCTGCCCCGCCCCCCATGGATCTGCCCAATGAGCTTCACGCATGCTGGCCTGGTCCTCTCGGGATGACTCTGGCGCTATGGCACTGAAGCGTGAGCTAAAGCTAAACGCTCCCTCGGACATGGGCCGCCGTTTGCGGGGACCGTCGTGTTTAGGTCTCCTGTTAAAGCAGAGGAAAAGTATCAGAATTTAATCTGATTTGAAGCCCATAGAGAGCAGTAGAGAAGACAGCTTGGTTTACATAACAGCAAACTATGAGCCAAGTATTTTATACATTATGACTGCAGTGTTGGAGCTGCTGAGTTGATTGGTCCCGCTAAATGTCCTCCTGAAGGCGTTGGCTATAGCCTGGAAGGCTGAGGGGGATGAAGCTGAAGTTTGGCTCGGGGAAGCCTCCCCGCTCTGGATGGAGTTTCTCCGAGGCTCATCTAGTTGTGCCTCTGCCTGTACCTGATAAAACATGAGAGGAGAGGATAGATGTATTCAATATAATGTAGGATTAATTCCTCTTATATCTCTCACATCACTGTCCGTGAGCCATTCTACATAGCATAGAAGGAAAAGATGAGAAAACTATCTTCTCTCAGGTTAATAAACAGATCAAGTCTCCACCTGGTCCTTATGTTGTGGTGCGTTTTCGGTGGTTGTGCTAACGGGAGTTCCCTCTGGGTTGACCTCCACGTCCCAGTTCAGAAGCTTCTCTTTGGCAGAAAAGGACAAGGCCAAGCGTTTCCTTGGCGTAGATGTTCTGCAGACGGCCGAGCGCTCCTCACTCGTCTCATTTACCTCTGGAGGATTCAGGGTATCCACTGATGTTTTGGAACTGCTGTCCGAGTGCTGAAAGAAGAGCAGAAAATAGTCTTTTTTGTTCACACTGTGCAACGTCAATGAATTACACAGACACCCTTGCTCTTAGTTATATTCCTTAAAAACAAGACCGTTCTGTATCCAGTGAATGTAAATTAGTCATAACATACAGGTTGTTTTTCTGCTGAAGTGATCTCCTCATAGTCAGAGTCGGCTTCAGGGACGGTATCAGGTCCGTCTTTGTCCAGCTGTGAGCTTTTGGGATAGCGCTTGATGAAAAGCAGAGGGAAGGCTACATAAAGAGACACAACAGGGAACACTTTACAACAAAAAAATATGCAAATACTGCAACCATTTTTCTGTTACCCAGCAACTATTAATTTACCTGAATATAATACAGGCACGAAACACTGTCTTTTTTCTTTTAGGTTCAGCATGCAAATGGAAAATGTGAAACACATCAGACATCAAAACTTCAGCTTCACATTACTTCTTACATCTTTAAAATGTGAATGATGCCACTGAAGTGACTGACACAATTCAACAGGGTTCTTACAGCTTAATGCAAGTTGTATGAATTTTAACACCAACTTTACAATATCCAGAATTAAAGGGAAGAAGTGCACCAGGTGGCAGCTCTGAAATAAAGCCACTGTTAGCAGCCACAATAAGCAGATCCGAGGTAGTGCGCTAATCCAAAATGGCTGATGTTTTGGCTTTCTTATCTGAAATGTATGCAAACGTATGTGCATCCTATGGGATTCCACTGCAAAGATTTCCACTGTGCACTTAATACAGCACACCTCTTAAAGAGTGGCTGGTACCAGTTCAGTCATGCAGCAAAAACTTGGTTCAAAGCGCAATTTTCTTTCAATCTGTGCAGTCAGTACAATATGATAAATTGACCTGCATTTACACAATGCTTTAATCATAGTCGCTCACACACTGAAGGGCACACGAGGGGCAGTTTGGGGTTCAGCATCTTTTCTTATGACAATCCTTGGAAAAGATCTTGAATAATCAGACCCCAACTTATCTTAAAGACCTCATATCACCCCAATAGAGCACTTTGCTCTCAGACTGCTCTATTGGGGTGATAAGACTGTTGGCTTACTTGCGGTTCCTAAATTTTTAAAAGTAGAATGGGAGGCAGAACCTTCAGCTTTCAGGCCCCTCTTCTGTGAAACCAGCTCCCAGTTTGGATTGGGGAGACAAACACCCTCTCTACTTGTAAGATTAGCCTTTAATCTTTCTTTTTTGATAAAGCATATAGTTAGAGCTGGACCAGGTGACTCTGCATCCTCCCTTAGTTATGGGCTGCTGGGGGACTTCCATGATGCACTGAGTGTTTCTTCTTCACTCCCTATGCGTTTACATGCCACTCTACATTTAATCATTAGTTATTATTAATCTCTGGCTCTCTTCCACAGTGTCTTTTATCTTGCCTCCTTTGCTCAGCCACAACCGGTTGTGCCAGATGGCCGTCCCTCCCTGAGCCTGGCTCTGCCAGAGGTTTCTTCCTGTTAAAAGAGGTTTTTTTTCCCCCCACTGTCGCCAAGGGCTTGCTCATAGGGGGTCATCTGATTGTTGTGGTCTTTACCTTACAATATAAAGCACCTTAGATGACTGCTGTTGTGATTTGGTGCTATATATTATTAAAATTGAATTGAATGGAATAGAGTAATATTTAGCTTTGTCCAACTCACAGCCAGTCAGTAAATCATTTCAAACCAGTTAGTTTTAAATTTTAAAAGTCCAGTGTCTGACAAAAGTATGCTAAGATATCACAATTCAATTGAAAGATTGATTTAAGAGATTTAACACAAAGTAAGCCCCTTGTTTCTGTTAAGACCTTTTCGTAAATGTGACAAATGAAAATACCTGCTGCAAGTTATTTTTAGAAACCTGTATCTTAGGGTTCGCTAACTAACAACAGATTAATGAGTACAAGTGTAGGTGTGTAGTCTTCAAAAGCAGTGTGAGCCAAACCACCTTGAAACAGATGGCAGATTGAATAATGCTAAAAAAATACATGTATGAACTGTAAGCAGCCATAACCACAAAATTATCAACCTGACACATAAAGAAGGAAAACTTTGTTTTCTGAGGATTTGTCAGTCATGGCTGCAGTTAGGAGGAGGAATACTGTCTGTCCATCACGTCACAGGAATCAAATCACTCTGCAGAAAACAACAAACAGCCCAGAACACTACAAAGTTGGGAAACAGTGACCTCTAGTGTTGAATACATTGGATGACAGTTTATCAACTACATAAAAACCACAAGGCTACAGTAACTGTAATTGAGCACTTTCCCCACTAACATCTGGTTTGTCACATCACGTTATTTGTGCACAGATATTGTAGAGTGAAATGTTTTATCAGTAACAGCCTGCACTGTAAAAACAACTAAGTAAAGTCTCATAACCAAACTATTAATAGCTGTCAGACAAGAAACAAGTTTTCGGTTCTCATTGAAACGATGACGACAACAACAGGAAGATTGATGATGATGGCAGAGGCAAGACCGGAGTGAAAATCTGAGCTACTCACTTGCTCGAATCTTCCGCTTCCATCTGTTGTGTTTGTGTTTGGGGTTACAGTGATCTGCAAAACAAGGGAAGAATTTCTATAAGTTGCAAAGGTTAACATTAAGCAGAAATGAATTAAACACAGAAAAAAGGAAATGAAGGCTGATTAAGTGAATGTGGGGAATGCTGTCAGGTAAGAATTTGGTGTGGAACAGATCAGGTGTGGGTCACATGAAAAAGCTCATCTCACCAGGTAAGAAAAAGAACATTTTAATAATAATGTGCGACATCATTTTTGAAAAAGTTGGAATATGGTGTGAAATGTAAATCCAAACAGAATGCAATAATGTGAAACTAATTTAAAGGCGTATTTCACAGAAAATAGCACAAAGGTAATATATGACATACCATTTGTAAAATATGTGATATTTTAAATTTGAAGCTAGCAACGTGTTTCTAAAAAGCTGGGAAGAGCTTTTTCATGCATTCCTGCAAGCCTTTGGTTTGCTGTAAAGGAAACACATTTTGCTTCCTTTCTTTATTTTAACAAAGAGCTTCTTAAACAGGTGGAAAAATATCCATTAGAAGTGGTAATAAATGGATTTGAGTGAGATCTCAAGCACATCTCATGTTGCAGGTGTTACTTGTCCTATTTAAATAGGGAAGAATAGCGAAATTGAGATGTTCTGTATTCTGCTTTAGAATCTCTTACTGGATAAGAGGAGATACTCTGCGAATACTAAGAACCTCAGCTTTAAGAGTTTGCAATGTTCATGTGGAGAAATCTATGTAGACCAGAGAAGAGAGGTTATATTTCAAAAGGTACAGATTGCTCAGTGACACTTGATGAGCTGCACATTTAAAGATTGCACACAATGTCATCCTTTTTAATCACGTGTTGGATCTGTATACGATGCGTTTTGAGAAATTATGTTTTTTCATATTGTGAAATGTCCTGCGAAACAAACTAAGCACACCAACGTTATGTTATTCAAACGTCGCATGAAAGTTCTGGGAAGTTTTGTGCAGGTAAACAGCTTAGTTTGCAGGACTGTGGTGAGTTCGCAGTAAAGCCCTGTGTTGGACTGGTAAAGTCAGAGTGTTGGGTTACATCAAGTGTAGCACAGATTCATTTACATTTAAGTTGATGATGCTTGGATTCATTCACTGAACTCAGTCGTTATAACAACTTAACGTCTGGTGTAAAGACAATAAAATGGAACAGAACTGAAACATCTGCTTACATCTGGTTGAATTCAGTTGTGTAAATCCACAAAGAGTGTCTGCACTCACGTAATAATATTATATTGTATTATATTAAAAAAGCAGAAAGTCCAGTTCCTGCGTCCTTTTTCACTTTTACTTGAGCAACAAAGTTGAACCAGTGCTTTAACTTTCACTGGAGTATTTTTCAACACACTTCTACTCACAGTATTTCTGTACTTTTCCACCCCTGATGTGGACAGACTATTACAGTGGTGTGGGACAAAAACTATAAAATCAGTCACACCCCTGTCTCCCACACATAACCGGAGGAGGGTCTCCAACACAAACAAAGTAAAGTCACGAGTTAGAGTTCAGCCAGTTTGAGATTCTCCCTCAGGGAATATCATGCTATGAATGAAACAACAAACATAAACTTTGGGGATTTAAAAAGCCATCCGAGCAACTGGAAATCGTTGTTTTTCCTCCAGCCTACCATCCTCATTTCTTCAAGAAAAAGAAAATCGCACTGACCTTTGGAAGAGTCCTGGCTTTGACCTTTTGCTGCGGCGGTATCTTGCGTTTTGGGTTTTACTAAACAGGAAGCATCGTGAGCTTCCACTGCCACATCCACATCGTCGGGAACGTTTTTATCAAGCGGTTCAGAGAGTGAACTGGAGGCCTCGTCTGCAAGTAACAACAGTATGCAGCCATTACATTCAAGTTCGTGTTAAACTAATCAGCGGTACAATGTTATTAAACAGCGCGTTTCATGCCTGTGATCTTAAGAACAGACTTAAGAACTTCAGCACAAAAAGTTGACAGTTACAAGAACTGAACTACTAGTCCTGCACCTCAAAGTAAAGATGCTAGGCGCTAATTAAGCATTGCAAAATTAAACAGAACTATTCTTAAATTCAAGAATTTAATCTGAACCATATTTTGGCTTCTTAGGGACACAGAAGCTGTTTAAACACACAGAGTGAGACGAGTTCAGTCAGACAACCAGAAATGTGCTGCTTCACGCGCAAACGACTGGTTTGTTTAAGCTGCATTTTCCCATCTCTCCCCAATTTCTACATGCAAAATATCTACGTGGACTGTTGAGCTCGAAGCTTGAACGACTAACTACACAGTGCTGCTGTGAGAAGTAAAAGGTAAAGGTGAGTGGTCTGACTGAACTGCAACTTCACAGAAAATCTTCATTTCCATACAGGCATAGATAAAATACACAGTCACATATTCATGAGTACTCACAGAGTAACGAAGTCAACATTGTACAGAAGGGATTCCACTTGGTAACAGCAAAGAAATGAAAAGATGTCGGTATAACCACAGGTATAAATGGGCCCCTAGGTATTTTTCTTATTTTTAACACTGATGGCACCAGTTATCCATTTTTGGTTTGGCTCAAAAATTTTACTTGAAAGGTTTGGGATCAAGTGAAAGTGAAATAATAATAATAATAATAAAAAATAAAAAAAACCTTTAAAGCTAGGATTCAGAGATGTCAAATTTGAAGGAAAGGACAGAGAAGACCCGCTAGCAGAACCCATGAGAAAGCTAACAGAAGATTCACTTCAATTCTGTTTAAGTCTTGAGCTTTTTCCAATTATATGCAAGCTTTTGCATGAACCTTGTTCTTCCTTGTTTGCCTTTACAGTTATTATTTTTATTAATAGCCAGCATTTTTGTCACCTTCTCAAAAAGCTCAAGTTAATGGTTAACAAAAGCTGTGATCGTGAACATGATTTGTGTGGGTGATGTTAGCATAAAAGAAAAAAAGATTTCCTATAAAAGAAGTTGTTTGTTTTTAATTTAACTGCTCAATTATGAGACAACCCCTGTTCAACTGTAACAACAAATGATGACGCGAGTAATTTATGCAATCAAACTGATTTATTTTGAAATATATTTACAGCTTATAAATATCATAAATTAGCATTTTTACAGGAATTCTCAATGTGGAAAAAATAAGGCTGGAAGGCTGCGTTGAGATAACATAACTGCATAACACAGACAGTAGCCACAAGAAGGTCTGTGGCAGTGTGCAAAAAAACCAAAAAGCTGCTACTGGGCTGCTTCACTCCTGAGCAAAGACTAGGAGGTACATGAGAGGGACCTGGAGAGGGGCTCTGAGGGGGGGAGGCTTCCTTCTGAAACAGAGGGAACCACAGACAGACCACAGACATGTGGACACGTGTTACCGTCGAATGGGCCTAAGAAGAAGGGAGGCTGCTGCTGTGTTAGAGAACAAATCAATCCAGGGGCATTCACGTCGGTGCTTGGTGTTAGAGGAGTGAGGGACAAGCAGAGCACAACATGAGCATTACGAGGGTTAGCCTGCGCAAACTGGCTAAAAAAAAGGTGCAACATATGCATCCGTTAACCATAAGATTATGAAGTTTAATCCAAGGTTTTTAAAAATAGTGGACCTGCAACATTAACCTTTATATGTCCCTTCCCTTAGGTGAACAAATCCAATTAAAGCACTAAAAAATAAAAAAGGTTAAATTAGATATTTCTATGTATCCAAAGTTTAAATACTTCAAAGAGCAGGTAGGAGCCTGGGTCAAACTGATACAGTCGGCCAATATCAGCCATTAATCCTGAAGCTCCACCAGTACTGGTGTCTGTTGTGCTGCATTATCATATGAAAGCTTTGGTATCATCACACAGTGATCTGCTCTCTCTGCACCGTTTGAAATTTCTCTCACTTTCTGCAGCACATGTAGCACCACGGCTGAGCAGAGAGTCAATCGCCATGTTTCAGTTCAATTTCTGCCTCGTTTGTGAAGTACAGTGGTAGAAAGTTGAACAATGGCCCAGCACATTTAATGGGGACCAAACATCGGACACAAAAATCCACCACTGGTTTAACTCTTATATTTATATTGGTCAATAGAAGGCTACATTAAGTTTGCTTATTTCATCTGTAGGCTCTGTGTAGAGAATCCCTACAAATGTTGTTGGTCAGCTGACGTCAAACCAATAGCGCCATCCCTAGATCCATAGACTGTATATAAATGATGAAAGCATTTTGTAAAGCCTCAAACTGAACATTTCAATCAATCGATCAACAGAGGACTATTTTCCATATTTCTATACAGCTGGACATGTTTTTGCAACTAGAAGATTGACCCCCTGCTGGTCATTCGAATTAATACTGGTTTATTACCATTTCACATTTGTTTCACTTTGCAAGCTCCATCTTTTATATACAGTCTATGCACGGGCCAAACCGCTAGCATGGCTAAAAAGAAAAGCTCATTTCAGTTTGATGCACAGTTTAGATACCAAAGAACTGAAGATAATGGCAGCTTCATCCTTTCATGTAAGTATTCTTGGCGAGTTGTTTGCATGATACTGTTCATTGCATAATATTTAATATAGTATTTAACATACCACAAAGCTGCACGTAACACCTTTATCAACTATAGCATGCGATACGTGTGGTTCATGCTGGTTACTCTGGGTTACACAGAGACAGTACAGAGCTACGAAAGCAGACAAGCTCTTATGGCCAAAGCCAGCCAATCGTCACCTTCACAGGACTCAGCCAATCAGAGGGTGCAGCATTGGAAACTTGAACGGACTGAACAAAATGAAGTGAATGAGACAGAGGAAATGAATTTGGGAGGGGGAGAAAAAAGGAGACAGATAAGATAAAGGAGAATGAATGGAAAGATGGAAAAAATGCACAATATAGTGAGAATTACAGGAAATGGTACAATCAGCACTGAAATTCTCACGTTACGATATTAAGCACTGAATACACCTTAGGTATCATTAACAAAACAGAATATAACAAATAAGGCTCACATTTCACAAAATAAAAGCGCTACATTGTTGCAAAGCTAAAAACAAAGTGAACATTTTCACTGAGTCAAGAACTTCAGTAGGTTTGGATTCAATGACTTTGGCCAACAGGGAGGCCGAAAGAAAAAAAACAAAAACAAAAAAAACAAACAAAAAAAACAAAACAAAACAAAAAAAAAAAACAGTCTGAAATGATCATTATATAAAGAGTCTTTTTTTGTTCTTGTTTTATTTTTTAAGAAAAAGCAATAATGTGCTTTTGAGTTAATTTTATAACCCAATGCAAGAAAATACTGCAAAAAACCCCAACACAGAGTGGGTGCTCTCGTGACAATTAGAAAACAGAAGTAAAAAAATTAGATGAATCGTCACCCAAAGAGAGAAAAACGTAAATGATTAATTTTTTTTTTTTTTAATAATTTGAATTCCATCCATATTTTTAAAATGATTTTTAACAGAAAACAATACAATAAATAATGAATCCTGAATAAATAAAGGGACATCGGTGAATTACCTTTAAGAAAATACACAAAGTGAAATACTTTGAGATTTAAAAAAAAAAAAAAAAAAAAGAAGAAAAGTTTGGTATTACTATTGCACACTCTGGTGTTGCAGCGTTACGGGGCAGCAGGCAGAGTGCAGACACCACAATTACTGGTTTAGTCCACTGAGAAAAACCAACACTCAGTCCCGATGGCTTAAAAAGATTGAAGCAGAGAGCGTGTTCCAGGTCACTCTAGTGCAATTACTATAATACTGACGTTATATTAACTAATAAGATTCTTGTATAGAGTGTCTTGCGGTCTGGGTTGGACATTTCTGTGACAGCCCAGTGGGTAAAAATCTGCCTGGAACAAACCCACGTGAGTCAGAGAAGGTTACAACACCAGGAGAGCCTGATGGTCAACAAGCATGTACCAAAAGAACCCGGGTAGAGCGCTCAACATGGCGTCCTGCTTCATAAATTACTGATGGCTTCAAAAACACAACACTAAAATGAAATGAAATGATGGAAAGCATTGCACATTTGACGCTTTTTTTGGGAAATGCAAAAGAAAAAGAAATCCATCTGGGCTCCTATCTGGCCACCTGGCTCCATGACCCCCCCCGTTAGTCTCCCTCCTAAGTGAGCTGGTGGCCGACGAGATGCTGCTGGGCCATCTGGGGCTCCTGGTAGATCTGTCCCAACACCTCATGCATCATGTAGAGCAGAGGACAGCCCAGGCTCAGCAGCTCAAACAGCAACACATAGTCATGCGAGTAGCTCCTTACGTGCGACCCCACAGCTGAGAAAGACTCACACACACTTCCCAACAGCTGTTGAGGCAACACACACACAGCCCGGCTAGCACGCCTCGGCAGGCTCAAGCCTCGCCTAAGCAAGGAAACCAGGGTACCTGGGGGTTGCAGCTGGGTGCTGCCCGTGGTGGCGGTGGTGTAGCTCCCGCCGTCCATGGACGAGGGTGCGACACGACTTTGGGGTTCCTGTACAAAAACAACACACAGAGAAAGAACTCAGAAACGCAACACTCTTCTAAAACAACAACAGGGAACTTTTCAACAAGAAGATTTAGACAACCACACAAGTTTACTCCACTAAAACTACTGTTTCACACCGATGCTCCAACACTGCTATTCTTTTCATGCTGAATATAGGGTAATCCAGAATTAGAGTATGGAGGACAGATACCCACACTGAAGGTTTGATTGTATCCTTTAAGCAGGGTGGAATGCCATCCCATAATAATAGGTACTCATTCATATGAATAACAGTAAAGAAAACCGTCTGAAGGTTCTCAGTCATCCAGGTCATCGTACTCTAAAAAGCGTCTGGACTTTTTCCTTGTTTCCTTGAAGAAGCTTCTTCAGTTCTAAGAGTAATTGGTGGAGAGTCCCAGATTTTAAGCCCTATGGGAGTGTCCCCAGGAGGGTCATGAACCCCCTATTGATCCTCTACCTAAAATATCCAAATGTCCAAAATGTGAACATTAGCATCCTCTTTAGAGGAAAGTGTGAAAGAAGCCATCTATGTCCACCGTGAATGACCATCTTTGAACAGAGGCGGTGGCTTACGACACCAAGTGTCTGTCATCTATAATCCAGGTTTGAGATCCTTCCCAGACACCTTAACGCCAACTCACATCCTGGGCCATTTGACCACAGGAAATCACATCATAGGGCGGGGCTAGGCTTCACAATGGGTTCACCTGAAACCTTGGCCGATTGTGACCCACATGTTTTCACACCTTGGCTCGTGTGATTAGGTAGAGGATCAATAGGGGGTCCATGTCCCTCTTGGGGACACTCCCATAGAGTTTAAAATGTGGGACTCTCCATTGCTCTTAGAACTTCTCGGATGAGAGGTGAAACTTCTTCAAGGAAACTTGGAAGTCCAGACGCTTTTCTTTCCAAGCTCCTTATAAAAGAGGTTAACATGAAACATTTCCTTTGTGCTATAAAAGAAGATCTTTTCTAAAAGCTAGCTAATAGAACTGAACAGTGATATTACATATGGATATTACATTGTGTAATAAACATTTACTTTGTAATAACTAAATGTTGGGTGTTGGGTTCCTTACCATTCTCCTCCTAACCCTTCCTGGGTTATTGCTGTACAGGCGCTGTGCATAATGCAGCTTGCAGTAGAATTTAGCTGTACAGAAAGCAGAAAAAAAACAATATTTTGAAGTGACGTCTCCTACAGGTTTTAAAGGCAAGTCCAGCAAATGCAACGTACCCTCCTGTGAGTCAAATGTGTGTCCTCCCAGGCGGAGAGTGCAGTTGCAAGCGTCGCAGCGGAAACACTCTCGGTGGAAGAAGTAGCCCTCGGCGCTGAGTCTCTCCATCACGTACACCCGCTTGGAGCAGAAGTGGCAGATGTCGCTGCCGCCCAACCCGGGAGGGAAGTCCTTACGCACCACACACTGAGAGGAATAAGGCCAGCATAGGGTTAGATTTTTGAAAGATTCTTTCAAGCAAGCTTTTAGGACCGTTTTCTTCCAAGAGACACCTGAGGAGGGGAAGAAAAAGAACCCCCAAACAAAAACACACATATCAGGAGCAAACAGCCAGATTGCAGCATAAAGAAACTGTCAAAGCTGCAAAGCTGGTCACAATCACAGAAAGTGTTGCTCTTGAGAGCTGTAAAGTTGCTGAAGCAGTATATGAAAGTTTTTAGGGACACACAGTATAATTTTGTGCAAGAGTCAATAACAAGAATTAAAAAATAAAACAACCACTTCCAGTTCACAGGAACAGTCTGGATACTTATTCTCAGGCGATATTACAGGACTGTAAAAAGAGCAGAAGATTCATGGACGTTTAGACCTGCTCCAGGCCTGCGTATGTGTCAAAGCAGGGACGCAAGTACAGTCATTTTTTGTTAGTTATGAAAGATGCTGTTAAAGAGAACTTCACCAATTTAACATTTTATTATTTGTTTAGTTGTCATAAAGGTTCTAAGTCCTGTACCAGAACCAGAGAGGACATCCTGCCTACATCACCCAAAATGCATTTCCCATCAGTTCATGAATATTAGTATCTGGAGTTGTGTTTGCTTTGATGAAATACTGTTAAATTGAATGCAAGCTGCAGTTTTAAATGAACCCCGGCAACACAGACAAAAAAAGACCCGGGGCTAAAGCCACATGCATCTTACCGGTGGAGCACTGGGCCTGTGGTCTGTCTCATAGAGGATGGCCAGTATCTGAGCTTTAGCATCTATGGCTGATGATACCTTTCCAACTGTACGCTAACATTAATGGTGAAGAGGACGGGAGGACAAAAGACGAGAAGGAGAAAAAAGAAAAAAGGAGGAAAGTTTGGGAATCAGACAGGAATTATCAAGAGGGCAGAAGGAAAAGGCTGAAAATAGATGATTTGTATTAAACGGTATCACACTGTATTCAGACTGAGGCACTGCTTGGTACCTCTTTGCTGTAACGAGGAGCCCCAGTCGGACAACTTATGGAGCGAGCGAGTGACTTTGGAACGATTCTCCTGAGGTCCTCAGGACCAGACCTCTCCGAGTGCTAAATGAGCAGCAGAATGAGCAACAGCTTGATTCATTTCATAAAGAATAAATGTGTTATTGAACACATGCGAATGTGAATACAAGAGGAAAAACAACGAGCAGGACCCCCATGCTATAAACTATAAACCTAATGCCCCCATGGGGTTTATAGTTCCTGGTCATGAAGTCAGTTTATAAAACAAGCTTTTTTTAAATAAATTAATTGGAAGGCAACATTTTTACTTAATAAGCAGGTTTAAGGTTAATAACCTTAACAAAGCACTTTAATTTTAACAGAATATTTTTTACATTCTCATGAAATGTTTCCATTTTTCTTTATCCATTGGGGAGATAGCTAGTAAATTAGTTTGTTATGAATTAGACTTCCAAAAATAATATTTGTAGGTTCACAATAAAGCAAAAAAAAAATAAAAAAGAGACTTTAATTTTTGCAAAAGAATACTGTGAATTTGAATTTTCATTAACATAATGTGATTTCTTGCTGTATACTGAATGTTGAAGTATATTAGAGCTGTTAGTTTTCTTCCGTGACATTCACAAGTTAATACAACAATGGAAACTCATGCAGGCACAGAAATGGGTTACTTTGCAGAAGGTTTAAAGCTCATGCAGCTCAGGCAGCGTTACATTTATATTTTGTTAGATAAGCAGTACCGACTACCAAGCGGTCTTCATGCAGGCCATCGACGTGCACAAGGACTCTGTTACCTCCGTGTGATTATTTTCAGATGCGTTACTATCATCAACTGTCACAGTTTTGTGAACCTTCTCCTGCTCATTTTCCACATCGTTCTGTGAAGTCTCACACATATTCTCATAATTCTGCTCGAGGCCTGACGAGCCGCTCTGTTCATGTTCACAGCCAGCGCCCGGGAGCGGAGAGGAGCTCTTTTGGGTCCCAAAGCAAGGCAAGGAAAGACCAGCAAATGTTTCGCTGTTGGGTGCAGAGGAATCAGGATGAAGTGAGCAGATTTCCTGTGTTTTTTCAGAGTCAGTGGAAGAGGGAGTGTGTGTCTTGTCCTTGTGTCCAGGAGTGCAAAGTGGGACAGAGGAGAAACCAGCCTGGGCTGTGGGGTCAGGGACAGGGTGGACCACAGGGTAGACGGTGGAGCTCTTAGGTATAGACAGAACAAGAGGAGGTGTTGACAAGGAAGGAGGAGAGGAAATGGATGATTCCACCTAAAGAAGAGGAGTCAGAAACATTAGGCTGAGTAGAATAAAATGATGAAAGCGCAGAAACAAGATCATTAAAAGGTTATCAAACTCTAAAGTGAAGAGGAGCAGTGTAACATTTACCATCTTAGAATCACTGCTGGGAATTAAACTGAAAGTTGTTGTTTTGCAGGACTTCTAAGTGTCAAAAACAAAAACAAAAACTGTCTAAACCTCCCAGATGATGTCATTTTGTCAGACAACCAATTAAAGAGCAGAAAAGCAGCCAGCTGTACATCTCAAACATGCATTAGTTCCAATTTAGAATCTTTCAAAGCCATCATGAACATGCAGCAGTAAAATGATTAAAGGATGAACATTTTCATGCCAATAGTGTGTATAATACACAACCTGTGGTAGACAAAGAGGAGCTGCTGAGGGTGATCTGCTCGAGCCTGGAAACATGGAGGAGAGGAGGCTAGCTCTCTCTTTTATACTCCTCCTGGAAAAGTCCCTAGCAGACAGTCTCTGGTCTTTACTCTAAAGGAACAGCAGGTGGCGGTCAAAGTTGGAACGGATTCAAAATAAATAAATACTGTAAAGAACTGCTATGACATTCACCTGCCGCATAACCCCCCCCGATCTCTCAGAGGACTGCCCAACACCCAGAGCAGACTGAGGAGAGGGAGAAAGACGAATAGGTGAGAGGTCTGGAGAGGTGCGTTCTGGGTAGTAATGTTCAGGAGTGTCAGGGCTCAGTGAGCGAGGAGGACTCAACGGGCTCTTTGAGCATGGGGGCGATGGAGACCGACTGCAGGCGCTCCGAGCGTGAGAGAATTTGGGGGAGGAGAGGAAAGTAGCGGGATTCTCAAGCAACTGAAGGTAGATGGAAGGCTGGGTCAAAGGCAAGAGGAAATGGATTATGCACAGATGCGCACAGATGCTACATGACATAATGGAAGAAGTTCAGAGGCGCTCAGAGGCAAGCATACCTGCCACTTGGGGCGAGTGGGAAGCAGACTAGGAGGAGGAGGAGTGTCATCTTTGGGCTTTGCAAAACGGGGATTTTCTCTCTCCACTTCCCCATCTTCCTCATCTGATGAAGGAAGTGGGAAAGTTGGAGGAGACTGAGCAGGAGAGTAGGATGGATCTGATGGGTCCTGATCAGACGGAGGCGTGGATAGGAAAATAAAAAGGAAAGTTAAGGGTGAGAAAAGGGTGTGCAGAGCATGAAAGGGTTACTTTGCAAAGAAGCCAGTTTGTGATATGAGGACAGCAAGTAAAAACAAATGCATGAGGAAGATACAGGCATTAAATCAATTCTCCAAAGTAAAAGCAAAAAATAGATTTTTGTCAGACTGACCAAGATTTGGATGTAAATGCTCCATCATGAGAAAGGAAGTCTCATAATATCAACATACCACGTTTACCATAAGATAGTATTATTGAATTTAAGTGAAATACACTCACAGAAAATACTTCAAAGATGAAGTATTGAGTCAGACACTTTTTCCTTCTGGTGTACCATCAAATAAACCTGCAAACAGCATTCTTTAACCAGCTTAAAACTGCATCATGTTCTCCGTCAAAGCTAAAAGATTACAGACAGATACAACGACAGCCAACTGTTCTGCAACACATCCGATGCAGGCAGGCAAATCCCAAGTAAATTATCAACCTTTAAGACCCTTTACATAGTCAGAAAGGCAGAAACCCCACAGGCGACACAGACTGCTCAGACAGCAGAGGGAGGATGAGGAAATAAATACCAAACTCACCTTTGTTCGAGCCTTTACTGTTGCGGAGTTCTCCTCAAATTTGGCCAGCAGCTGAGTTGCCATGGAGCGGACTTTGTTCTCCCGTTGTTCCCCATCCTCACCAGCAGGGGGAGCACTGTGACAGGACAACTGGCATCACACAAAGGAGAAAGAGAAAGTGAGATCAATTTGAAAAGCAAAAAGTGGCATTACCCACATTGCTTGGAAGAATGAAGCTATTTCAAAGAAGAACCTACCTCTGTGAGGTAGTGGTTGCCCTTTCGCCGTTTCTTGTTATCAGAATCTTCCTCCGGTTTCTTGTCATCCTGCAGCATCAGACGACACAAACATATACAAAGTGCATCTCACTTTCATCCGTAAAAAAAAAAGAAAAAAAAGAGGCAAACCTGTGGGAAATTTCAAAATAAAAGGCTGTTGTACTCTCAATAAGCCAAAACTTGCAAACCTGCAGGAGTATTAAACACAAAGCAAACCTATTTATCACAACAGATGCTATACACTAATACGCCTTTTTCCTCCGGCACTCATAAATCCTATGCACACTAACAGCTAAGATTCATGGTTAGATAACACACGCATTACAAACACTACTTTGATCTTTAATGCTACCTGATCTCTAATCTAATTTATATGACTACTGTTGAGCAGCAGAAATGTTCAGATCAAATCAATATCACACAAAAAGCAGCAAAATGCAAGAATCAGCATTTCTCCTTACCCTGGGAATCCTCTTTCTGGGCTGAGGCAGGTTTAGCGCCTTGTGGTTGGTTTTAGATTGATAATCTTCACCATTTTCATCTCCTTCTCTGGAAACTGGAAAATAAGCACAATACAGTTTACATACAAGTTATCCAATCTTTTCAGGAAATTCTGCTAAAACAGTTCAAGAAAATGTAAAATTACTATTAAGATCAAATGTCATTACAAGGCTTTCTGGAAACAGTAAAATTGCCATTTTAGAGGTGGATTTGTTTGCAGTACTAGTACGAAAAAAAAAAAAAAAAACAACCCCAAAAACCTGTATGCGTCACATACAAGGCAGTGGGAGAGAAGGACACAAAAGCTCCCTTTACATGAACAACCACCACTGACAGGTGGAGTAAAAATCGCTGATCACTTGTTTTCAGAGCAGCTTTAATGGGACTTTCTGGGTCCTGACAACCTAGAGGAAAATTAAATTGATGCAGACACACTACCCTGCTGAAACAGCAGTCCCCAGCAACAGTGGTCCTCCCATAATTAGACAACGCACTGGACAACACTGTCAAAAATGGTTTAAGGAAAGTAGCAACACAGAGGACTCAAAACTACCAATGCCCAAATCGCAAATTCCAAAAAACTAAATCTCAGAAACCACAGGTCAAGTTCATGAAAATAGAGTTTCATTAAAGAAGCATGACTTGTTTGGAAAGGTTGTCAGGAGCAAGTTTATTTCTTAACATGGCAGCGCAGCCAAGTGTGCACAGTCGCATCTGAACTGAACAAACCACAAGGCTTCTGGAACAGTGTCCTTTGGTCAGACGAGACCAAAGTGGAGATGTTTGGCTATTAATGCACAGAGCCACGTCTGGCAAAACCAAACAGCATGTCAGCAAAAACACCTCACTCTAACTGTCAAGCACGGCAGTGGAGGGATGATGATTTAAGCTCGTTTTAAAGACTCGGGACCTGAACATCTTCAACCACAGACTCCTCTGTAAGCCAGGACGGCACTGAACACAGAACTGTGCACAGAACTCTGCCCTCCTGCATGATCCAGTCAGCTTGGGAAAAAAAAAAAGCCTAAAAACCATTAAAAACCCAGGAAGTCACACTTTAAGCACCATCTTTGCTATTGTGGAATTGTTTGAGTGCCGTGTAACATTAGCATAGGGGAGGTGGGCGGAGAGCCGTATTCAGCAACTTATCAACTCCCTGAAGGCCTTTTCCACAAAGCTGATGCCCAAAGCGCTTGCTTCACATTTATAGTCTAACACTGCTCTACATGTTTACCTCCCTCACTATTTTTTTCTAATTTTGGTTCTGTTTGATGTCACTAAGTGCAATATTCTTTATAAGGCCATCTCAGGCTCGCTGTGTTGGCTATGAATACAGAAATCCTGCCCACCTACTGCTCAAATCTGCCGTTTGCAGAACCCACTTAAAAGTCAAAAAATGGGAACAACTTTTTTTTTTTTTTTTTTTGAAAGCTAAGGGGCAGCAGCATGGCCTAATTTCAGAAAAATGTGAATTATTTTGATATAAGCTATTTTATTTGAGTCCAAGAATAAAAACATGGGACTGGAAACAAGTCCTGTTTAAACTTAGATAAGTCTAAACTTGGATAAGGCCAAGTCTGAGCAGTGGACTTGAATAATTAGACCAGGGTTCATCCTTAGACTCCAAATAAAAAAAAGGAACTGGAGTAAAAACCACTAATGCATCTTTCCAAAATAACCCGAGGCTATTCAGCAGCACAAAGGGGCCCAGTGTAAAGACTAAATATAACTCAAGTCATGCACTTAAAGATCCTAAATTCCCACCAAATAAACTGAAAGTCAGTCATTTTTCCATCCTTTGAGTTCAGCAGACAGCAGAAGTCTGCAAACACCAACATTAAAGTGCGTTAGGTAAAACGTGGCTGAGGCTGCAGCTCGCAGTGGTGCTGGACCTGAAGGCGTCCAGAGTTACGCCAAGCGACTGGATATGTCTTCCACAGACATAGCTCGCATACCACTCAGGTCTCTGGCAGGGACCAACTCAACCACAGTTGTGTAACATGTAACTTTAGCTCATGTAGAAGACTCAGCTGGGACTATAATTTAGCAGAGGGACTTCTCCACAATTTAAAAAGACAATGAAAATGTGTCCACAGCAGCAGTAAGCAGCATCATTGTCTACCAACCAAAACACTAGAAGGATCTTGATGCGATCCACGTGAGGATATTTTCTCAAGCATCGTTTTGCCCTTTAAGAGAAATAAAGTGGATGTTTTCACAGCTTTTTTGGGTTACATACAGCATTTCACATTTTTTGGCAAATGGATAACTGCCTCGACCGCTTCCCCGTCTGTGTGTTCAGGGTTAGATCAATACACACGGTTAAATGTTAAATGATCATTTCCTGTTCCTAAACTGGGGTCGGGAGGTCAGGTTTTAGGGCTACCGTTTCCAGTCCAAGAAATTTACATTTAAAGACACGATGAAGACTAACTTTTTTTTTTTTTTTTTTTAAACCCCAACAACACTGGGTTGTTCATGATTGAATTAAAAAAAAAATCATGTAAGAATCTTTGTGGTTCTGTGAGGAAGAAGCTGACCTATGGTTGCTGGCGAGTTCCTGAAGGCCTCGTAGAACTTGGAAAGGTACAGGACCATCAGCAGCTTATCAGGTTGAGAATCTGCAGCCATCTCCTTTCCTGTCGTCACCGGTTGGATGCCAAACTCTCGCTCAGCCACATCAAACGCCAGCTGATTGTTCCCCGCCACGTCCTCCTCGTTCAGAGAGTCATAATCACTGAAATGGAAAAGGAGATGAAGGTGAGGTTAGGAGATGTGTGTATACGCTCAGGTTTCTTCATATATATATTCCATATACTGAAAACAATCTAGAGAGAGCCATTTGTGGAGGATAACTCAAGCCATTTATTTAGCTTCTAGATTTTACAGATGTCCCGTAAATGCTTCACACATTAGAGCAAAGCTGAATAAAAACAACTAAAGGAAAATATGACAAAAATATAAGTCATTAACCAAAATACAGATCTGCACTGTGTTCAGAACAATTTCAATAAGCCAAGATGGTGACAGCTTGAGGCTTCATGACAGCATACATAAAGCAGTCTATGCTTGCTGACTATTTGAGGGCATTCCAGTGACTGCTGACGGCTCCACTACAGCAGGAAATCAAGCAATTATCAAGCAAGCAATTTAAAAATTGAGCATTGCACAAGAAAAGTCAATTAAACTATAAGTGTGGAGAGAGCCAAAGAGACATGGCTCTGAAAGGTTTCTTTTGTTTGTTTTTAATTTGCACAATCATATGACTCAATTACTAAGCTATTCTAAACCAAACATTGCTCTTGAAGCTGTTGACGGAGCATGAGTATGAGAAGCAAAAATCGTCGCCTGAATTATCACGAGCATTAGTGCAAGTGTTTCCTGTTAGCAAGCTTTGGCTCTCCTTACATGAGCTCAGGCTTCTGCCGATGGATGAGAGCACAGAGGGCCAGGCCATTCCTCCAGGAAGACGTGAGGTTGGTGACATCGACTCCCTGGTACCCATGAGTCTGCCTCTGACACCAGTTCAGCAGGCGGCCAGGATGGACCTCAGACTCTACAGAGAGAAACAGTCTGTCAGCATGCAGCATCACAGGAAAGGGCATCTTCATCGTCACCATTATTTCCTCAAGGCTGGAAATGTTCCTCAGACAGTGCTGACACGATGGCACGTTAATAAAGTACGGGTTGGTTTGAACTTGCAAAACCTGAACGACCTCCCAGGCCTGAAGCAACACTGGCAGCAGAGCACATGCAAGGACATGCTTTAAATCATGACCGTAAACTCAAGCAACACAAACAAGAGAAGGAATTAGAGTGTCCAATGGGTCCCAGTACTCTTTCTGCAAAAACACTATAGGTAGCGGGACTGGGAGCAGTGGGGTATCAATGCAATCCCCTGCTTCTGAGAAAACACCAGTGTCCTCTTCAGTGCATGATTTTAAACAAACTTATGAAATAGCACAGGCTTAGTGAGAATTATTTATGATTTTACATGATAAAAAGCATGTGATACTAATATGTCATGTCATACGTCATGCATCTTCCTTCAGAATCAGAATCAGAATGGGGTTTATTGCCAAATGTTGAGCAGGTTTACAACATTAGGAAATTGCTGCGGTGCTTCAGTGCAAACATACTGTCATAAATAGCACTTAAATAGACATGAAAAATCCTTTTCAGGGTCGCGGGGGGCGCTGGAGCCTATCCCAGCTGTCATAGGGCGAAAAGGATAAGCGGAAGCGAATGGATGGATGGATGGATGGATGGATGGATGGATGGATGGATGGATGGACATGAAAAAATAAAAGTAGGGATAAGAATTAAAAGTGCTACGTAGAAAGATATATACATGAGTGCAGGTGGTGATCAGTGCCAAACATGGAATGATGCAGTGACACAGCGTAGGGTCATGTGTTAGTGGTGGGAACAGTCATATGGTTATTGTTCATGTGTCCAACAGCAGAGGGGAAGAAACTGTTCTTATGGCGAGAGGTTCTGGTGCGAATGGACCGGAGCCTCCTGCCTGAGGGGAGCAGGTCAAACAGACTGTGTCCAGGGTGAGAAGGGTCAGCTGAGATCCGAGCTGCACGCCGCAGTGTCCTGGAGGTGTACAGGTCCTGCAGAGATGGGAGTCTGCAGCCAATCACCTTCTCAGCAGAGCGCACAACACGCTGCAGATCCATAGAGGCTGGGGTCTATCACACCAGGCAAGACCCCAGGTGCAGGCTGTGTAAAGATGCCCCAGAGACAATCCAGCACATAACAGCAGGGTGCAAGATGCTAGCAGGCAAGGCATACATGGAACGCCACAACCAAGTGGCCGGCATAGTGTACAGGAACATCTGTGCCGAGTATAACCTGGAAGTCCCGAGGTCAAAATGGGAGATGCCCCCAAGGGTGGTGGAGAATGACCGAGCTAAGATCCTGTGGGACTTCCAGATACAGACGGACAAAATGGTGGTGGCTAACCAACCGGACATAGTGGTGGTAGACAAACAGAAGAAGACGGCCGTAGTGATCGATGTAGCGGTTCCGAATGACAGCAAATCAGGAAGAAGGAACACGAGAAGCTGGAGAAATACCAAGGGCTCAGAGAAGAGCTCGAGAGGATGTGGAGGGTGAAGGTAACGGTGGTCCCCGTGGTAATCGGAGCACTAGGTGCGGTGACTCCCAAGCTAGGCGAGTGGCTCCAGCAGATCCCGGGAACAACATCGGAGATCTCTGTCCAGAAGAGCGCAGTCCTGGGAACAGCTAAGATACTGCGCAGGACCCTCAAGCTCCCAGGCCTCTGGTAGAGGACCCGAGCTTGAAGGATAAACCGCCTGCAGGGGCGTGCTGGGTGTTCCTAGCACAAATAACAAGACAGGCCCATGCAGCGACAGCTGCTTGTCAGCCTCGGACAACAACTTAAAAGAAAACAAAAATGCAAGAAAACTGTTCCTGCTAAAGGCGGAAACGGACCGGATTCAACAAACACCGAGTACAATCAGATCACGAATCCTTCATATGATGTTAAGCTAACAACAGCCAGTTCTCCATTCTTGGTGCACTAGTTAGTTAAACTCCACACGGTAGGAAGAGCAACCTGTGGGAAACATTTATTGTGCAGCTCCTGAAGAGCTGAACTTGACTTAGCTGTTAAACTAAAGTTTTAAGCACTTTTTCTGGGGAAAACGCTACCTTGGCTACCTTTGGGCTTGACTTATGCTGTGTCACTACTATTGCTATATAATATGTTGCTGGCACTCTGTGGCCACAGATTTACAGAAGCTCGCTGCTCTTCATTTTGGTGCGGCCTGCAGCACAGCTTTTATTTATTACAGATTTGATCCATTTTTTCCTACATTCTCAAAAGTATTACAAATTTCCTTTGAAATAATACAATATAATTTTGAGGCTCTATTGCAAAACCCTAGTCCTAATTAGTATAATATTCCCAGGATAATCGCAGCTCTTTACCAACTCCATTTTTTTTAGCTCTCCAGTTAATCCTGTGCTCCAATACTGCCATCATATTATTACAGGGAGGCCGTCTCAGGGCGCATCGTTTATGGGGGCAGGAGACATGAACACTTAAAATTGTTAATATTTACCTTTTTTTTTTTTTTTATTTACAAATGCAATGTTTGATTACCCCTGCATCCCAGGTTTTAGAACAGATACTTCCAGAGTGCCTCTGAAAAGTACAACTTCATGCAACATAACCAAAAGTACTAATATTACAAAATTGAGCAAATTTAAACGTAAAGCCCTACACTGTGTGCGTCTGCTCTTCCAGATCATATCAGGTCAGCTCATGCATGAAAGAGGCCTCATGTTGGACCCTCGTGCAGGTGTAATGTTATCCACCTGTATTGTCTGCAATGAGGCGTGTCGAGCCTGTGACTGAGATGGAGCTAAAGTTTCCCCACAGGAGGGCTGAGCAAGCATTCAGTATGATGTCAGCGGCCTTCCTTCTGAACCAATCTGAGGAATTTATTCAGACTCTTTTTTTTTGGGGTATTAGATGCCATTGCCAACCGGTGCTGAGATGTTTTTGGAAACCTCGTATGAGCTTCTCAATTTGATGTTTCAAAGAAAGCTTTCATGCAGTGTTAATGAGGCTGCAGATGCATCCAGGTCTTACTGATGAGTCAGAATGATCAGATTACTATTAAAAGAAGACTGGGAGCTTTTACAGACCAATCAAGTCCCACCTGAGCAGTTGGCAGCAATCCTTTATGCCGCTACATATTAGGCACATCTACAATCTGCTCTTTGTTATAGCTCCGTGAACAAAGTAGATTGGCTGGGACTGTAATCTCCAATTTGTGACTATTAAAGACTCACACAGCAGAAAATGAAGCTGTTCGACATGCTGGGTCTGTCCAGATGCATCAAATGCTCTCAAAGTGCAAAGGTCCAAGAACACGACGAGGAGGGCTCGATTATCATCAACTGTCTTTTTCTGTAATGCACTATAACGTTGAGGTTCTTTGATGTTACCATTGGTTACAACTTGACACGATTATAATTAAATCCATTATTCATGTTTGATGGTTGGAGTGCACTTTGTAGCTTGGAGGAACATCTACCTTTCCTGGACAGGTTGACTGATCGACGTGCTGGTCCGCCTCTTTCTATCTGACCTGGTCCCTGATGACCATCAATGAACAGGTGACGCACCTGGAAGTACAAAAATCAGGAGGCCTAATGACATATAGGTTCTAGGGTTCTTTAAATGTTACATTGGTACATGGCATTTGAACTGCAATATATATGATACTGACCACAAAGGTTTCTGTTGGAAGAAAATGTACTTGGCACTCTTTCATTTCTACATGGGTGAATGCACAAGTTGTATAAAGTGCTTTGAGTGCTCAGAAGAGTAGAAAAGCGCTGTATAAGAACCAGTCCATTTACCAAATCCAGGAATATTTGTGTGACCACGGGTCTGAAGATGTTTGGTGTTGATGACGACTTATTTTTTTGTTAATGCAATGAAACAGCCACATAAGTTTGCTTATATCAATGTAGGGATGTCAGATTCCACCCTTCTTGATTTCACCAGACAGTCCCCATATTTTCATATTCAGAATCATAGCAATTATTCCTTGATGAGCCCTCTCAGCTGCACCATAGTGCTGAATCATCAGAATTTGTGATGGCAAATGCGATATATTTGCATAGTTCAAGTTTGCAAATAAGGGCACTGGGGAAACTCAGTATGCTGAGCTGAATATTATCGATGTAAATCTAGAAACGCAGCTCTCACTGAGGGTGTAGTTGGTTGGTGCCAAAACACCAGCAGCAGTAGAGATTTGATCTCACACTGCAGAATTTGTAGAGAATTTGCTCAGAACAAGTTTGAGCTCGTTGTCGATGCCTTATGGAGAATAACTGAAACATCTAAATCTCTTCAAACACGGGTTTATTTATGTGACATCTACCATATTAATGTGGAAATGATCCCCTAACATTCTAGTTTATAATGTGGTAGACAAGTAGAGATTTCAATCCAGTATTTCTGTTAAGTGTAGAAGGCAACTTCATGCCTTCTTCCTTCACAGGTACCCTGTTGAGCACAGGACTCACCTGATGTGGGCGCACACAGCAGGCGTTGAGGTTGGGGTAGCGGGTAGCAGGGTCAATGGAGTACTGTTCAAAGTTTTTACTGATGTTCTCTGGGGTGGTCTGGGGTAGAAGACGGTAAATGCTCTCCCTGGAGTAGAAAGAAAGATTTAACTATCAGACTTAAGAAAGAACAGCTTTTAAAAGGAACCCAGAGTTCTATGACTTAAAAGTGCATTCATGTGGAAACAAACCAGCTCAGGCATTATTAGAAGACATAATCCGTTTGAATCCATGAACATGCTCACACACCTCTCAGCCAGGATCTCCAGTGGGCTCTTTCCTTTTGCCCAGCCCTTCACCATCCATGCAGTGTCAAAGGCAGCCAAAAAACCCCGAGCGCAACCCGTACCCATCGGCCAGAACGGCTGTAAACAGAAAGCATGACACACACAAGCTGAGCCTGGCACACAATAAGAGCAGTGTCGGACAACTTTCACAACACTGATAAATAAATACATAAGTACATTTTATTCTAGGCACCTGTCAAAAACACTCAAGATCACATTAGAAGACTTAAAAATATACATCTCATTAAGTCAATAAAAGATTCAATAAAACAGTTAATAAAACAAGTTTACAATACATAAAGTCATTATGACCAGAGTAGCAGGTGGGAAACGATCAGACTGGGTGTGGAGTTTAACGATGGTGTTTGGAGATGGGATCTGAAAGCAGAGAGTCGGTGTTATGGATGTCTGGTGGGAGGGAGTTCCACAGGTGATGGACGGACAAGGTGAAGCCTGTAGAGCCCATAGCAGTCAAACGGGTGGATGCCACAATGAAATGGAGAAACGCACCCAGAAGTTCAGGGAGGCACTTAAGGTTAGTGACTGCCTTGAAAGCTGGGAGCAGAATTTTGAACTCAGTGAAGCTGCTGAAGGACAAGCATGATGTGGTTAATGGACGAGCTGGTGATGGTGCGAGCAGCAGAGCTCAGGAACAGCTAAAATTTATGGATGAACTTGAACACGCGGGCACAGCAGTACTGTTGGGTGAGACGGATGGAAGCGATTAATCTTACGAAGATCAAAGTACAATGTGAGGGTGGAAGGACAGTGCGCCGTCAAGGATGACACGCAGACTCTGAACCTGAGCGGAGGGAGAAACCGAGCGACTGTCAATGAAAAGGGAACGCTACAACTTCTCATACCTCAAGCAAACTATCTCCCACCAGTGCAACCAGCAGCTGGTGTCCATGTTTCTCCCTGATCAAGGCGGCGTTTTCTGAGGCGTACATGCAGGTGAAGTCAAACATGGCTACATCCGGCTGTCCGTAGTGGTTGATGGCGTAGTCCAGGGATGGCAGCTGGTAGTTTGTGCCAAAATCAGCCGCTTCACGAGCATATGAGAGCAACGCTTCCTGATTGACGTTGTCAGGACTCAGAAGCCGTTCAGTTTCCATGTAATCCTGCATTAAGAAGAAGGAGACAGTTAGTTTTAGGCACATTGTATTGACAGTTGCTTTTCCAGCATATTTAAAAAGTTAGTGTTATCCCATCATTTTTAATCAAAGCAGCAAGGCTGATGTCAACGAAGAAATATTAACCGGGATAATTCAGAAATGCGTTTTATATTTCTGCTAAAACTTGATGTAAAAAAAAAATAATTAATTAAAAGGCTCAACACAAGGACACCGTCTTTCACTGAACACATGCGTCTTTACCTATATTACTCCCACTGTGGGGGAAAACATCTGCCTTCTTTTACACTGTGGGGACCTCATCGTCACAAATTATCTTAAAAGAAATAATTACATTTTTTAAAAGAAACAGTTGTAACAGGTTTAGGGAGAGTTTCCAGGATCTTAAGAGAAATCCATGCAATGGCCTTGAACTGGTAATAAAGGTATGTGAGAGGGGAGAGAAAGAAAATTAATAAATAGCCCTCATACGTATGCCAATCCA
>NW_024582473.1:948711-985928 GCF_018398535.1 Haplochromis burtoni
ATGTCCTAATGCAACTGTAATAACCACATTTATACTGTCTTATCTCTTTACGTGTGTGTGTGTGTGTGTGTGTGTGTGTGTGTGTTTTCAGATAATTGGTTTGGCAGACATTACTGGGTGGTTAGACTGAGGGTCACATGGAGCCTTTCCAATATGATCCAGTTGATGTCCTAATGCAACTGTAATAACCACATTTATAATGTCTAATCTCTTTAATGGTGTGTGTGTGTGTGTGTGTGCGCGCGCGTGCGTGTAGCGCATGAGCGTTTAATTAGAACCCCATTCATCAACCTCCTCTATGCCGACCCGTCACTCACTGGTCTGGCGAGCACGCACGCATTCCTGTTTGGGAACGGCCTTTGAATCCTGGAGCCAGGGTTAACCACAGAGGGAGGGTGTGAACTGTGACCCATTGGAGTCTGGAAGAGTCGAATCTATGTTTGTGTGTCTGATTAAATCAAAGTCAGCTGAGTAAACTTACATTAATGATGACCCCTTTGTCCAGCAGGCTCTGCTTTTTTGCAGTCATGACAAAGTAGTGGGTGTTGTCTTTGTAGTAAACTATGTTCTCCAAGTCGATTCCTGCAAACATGAACATATTTACTTAACAGAGGACGTTTAGCGCAGGAAGGAGCAGCATTTAGAGCGGGAGAAGCTGTCATTTTCCCACTGCAACATTCTTTCCTGACTCACCCGTGTCCTCTTTGAGTTCCAGAAAGAACTTTTGGTTAAAGATGAAGGCCACGCCACTTATTTCTTCTACTTTGGCCTCTGCTGTTGTGTTCCTATTGACAAAGTTAGCCGTTATAGCGATGGCCAGCTTCCCACGAAACTCCTTGCGCCTGAAACCTGCAGAGGTGGGGGAGGAAAAACAAAAAACAAAAAAAAAAGGGTTCAAACATTTCAAATCATTTATTATTTCCTGAAGTTGGAAAATCAATACAAAAGTATTGAAAATACAATCCACACAAAGCTTCACTTTGTTTGTTCCAATAGTGGGAAAACCGTAAGCTTGCTCCTGATGACCTCAGTGATCTGGATGTTTTGTAAGGCAAAGGGTGAAGTAAAAATGTAACTCAGTAAGAGTCCATTTAGTGCTTTACACATGAGAATGATTTTAAAAGTTATTCAAAGGGAATGCAGTGATTTATTTTTTACTGAGTAATGCACTCCATCTTTTTGATGTTTGTTAGATTTCTGCAGAATTATGAATGAGCTGTAGTTTTACTATGACCTGTAAAGACACAGTTACAATAATCCGCTGAAGATGTGATCATTTGAATACTGTGCAAGCAAGATTTTCTGCATCTGCTTCAGACTGAAAACCTTTAATTTTTCCAATATTTTTCCTATGGTACTAGCACGGTAGGGAAATGCACTGTTGCCTCACAGAAATAAGGTCCTGGGTTTGAATCCAGGCTGGATTTACAAGAGATGCCTTTTGTGGAGTCTCCAGGTACTCTGGCTTCCTCCCCAAATACATGCATGGGGTTAAAATAACTGGTGTCTCAAGTGGTTATAGGTGTTTCTGTGAGTGCGTCTCTGTGCCAGCCCTGTGATAGACTGAAGATCTGTCCAGGGTATACCCTGCGTCTTGGCCTATGACAGCTGGGATAGGCTCCAGCACCTCTGATGTAAGGCTGAATTTGTGCATCATGTTTTCTAGATAGGCTGTTTTCTTTGGGGGTGAAAACAACCACCGATTTGCTTAATGCACTTTTTGTTTAAGTGTAGGGGAACTGCAATCATGTGGTGACACTGATGTGTAGAGTTGTGGGTCATCTGCATACTTTTGACAATAAATGTTATAATACTCTGAATGAGAGGGAGCATGTAGATATTATTCCCTCAATACTGCTAATTTACTCTCCAAAATCCAAAAGTACTTATCAAACAGGCTCCAAGTGTACATCACATCCTTTATCCCGGGACAAGACTCAGCGGTCCATCTGCATCTAAAGGACAGAGGACACTCTTTCGAAGATGCCAATGTTCACATTTTGGACAGAGAAGACCGACGGTTTGAAAGAGGAGTGAAAGAAGCCATCTATGTCCACTGTGAACGGCCATCTTTGAACAGAGGCGGTGGTTTACGACACCAACTGTCTGCCATCCAGTGTTGAGATCCCTTCCCAGACGCCTTAACATCACATCCTGGGCCTTTTGACCTCAGGAAATCACATGATAGGGTGGGGCTAGGTTTCACAATGAGCTCACCCGAAACCTTGGTTGATGGTGATCTACACCCGTTTTCACACCTTGGCTCGTGTGATTAGGTAGAGGATAAATCTGGGACTCTCCACCATTTGACCCTAGAACTGCACAAACTCCTTGGATGAGAGATGAAACGTCTTCAAGCAACTTAAAGAAGTCCAGACGCTTTTCTTTCCAAGCTTCTTAGACTCTTTGCCATCCTCATCATGGATATGTGGAATTACTCCAAGTCTGAAGAAAATCCCTGCAGGGCCTAACCATTGGGGAATTTAATATTTTTAATACAGAAGCTGCAATTCTTAAGTTATCTAGTGTAGATGACAGTCAGGAGTTAGTCATAATGTTGTTCTTTCCCTAACAAATAATTTGCACAAACATCCCCCCCCCCCCCTCCTACTAGTCGACCATTATAATCCTATTTAGAATATTCCTTGGAGGAAAGTCCCGGAGCAACATGCAGTTGAAAGAGTTTCTCTGCAGTCATGGAGACACCAAACCTTCAGGAGGATGATGCTTCCCATTAGTCATCTTTATGGGAAAGTAAACATGTTCATAACACACATATGCCACACACACACTCACACACGAGCAGAAAATAAACACTGCAACTTGTATGCTTTGACAAAGCCAACAAAGCTCTCCAACAGTTCATGAACCAGAACACCCCTCTGACCCCATACGCACCATTAAGCCTCCAGCTGAAACTATGTCAGCAGGAAATGCTTTACCAAGTGGCCGAAAGCAGCTTTGCACCACCTCACCTCATTTCCACAAAAAACAAACAAACGGAGCTTTGACTCCTGAAATGTAGGCCCATAACAAAGTATGACCCACAGCACCACTCGCATCTGTAACCTATAATCTTTTCTCACCATCTAATGTGCTTCTGCGTCCGTCAGCTCCAATCACCACGTCAAATTCAAAGTCCGAGACAGGATGGCCAGAGGGTCGGATCTCTGCCCGCCAACCATGACCTGAGGAAGAACACAAGGAACCATATATGATATTCAAGGACAGTGCAAGAAAACACAAGCAGGAAGGCAGGAAGGCAGGAAGGCACGCTCAAGTGCTGATTTTAAAGAAAAATACAAAACAGAGCAGATGAGGTTGGATCTCAACTACCCTCTCAGTGTCACATAGTTGTGTCATGTTCCTTGGAGTGTTAGAGGGAGAAAGTTTCTGGACATGCTGTGTGGGACATGCTATTTTAAGACATTCAGAAAACGCAGCACAGACTTCAACTAAAATTTAACAGCACACTCAGTTTATCTTTATTCTCCACACAGTTTATTAGAAATACTCTATATACACTTCAAATGTGCGATCATTTTAACATGCACTGTGTGTAGGGAACTTTCCTTATATAGCCAAGATATGCAGGCGGGTCCCAGCATGTCACTGCCACTCGTGACACTTTAACATACAGATAATACCACAAATACACACCCACAGACACACTTGTCTTTCTGTATTTGTGAGGATACTTACTGACTTTGGAACTGAAAATGGCTTCATAGTAGAGCAATGCACTGACTCACACACTGGTGTAATGAATTTGTTCATGATGACATACTCACCGACATCTGTCTGCTCCTCTGGTGGCTCCAGCAGTTTGATGAACTCAACATTGACGTGAATCTCGACACCAAGGATCAAGCTCACTTTTACCAGCATCAGCTGAAGCTGGCGGATACCTGGAGCAGGGGCAAAGAGACAAGCATGTTCACAGAGCAAACCAAGAAAAGAACCATTTCTACTGGCAAAAAACAGCAATTCTACATACTAAGTAGTTATTGACACACATCAATTAAATCTCCAGAATAAAACTGGGAAATTTAAAAAAAGCCCACGTCCTCCAAGATCCATGATTATAAAAAAGGCATTCTTCTAACCAAGCAGCAACTTACAGGGATAAATAGAAATTATGCCAACAGAGAAGTGCCAAAATTGACCCGAGCCCATTCCAGGGTGGATTTTAAAGTTAGAATGAACTTTACAGGCTGTAAGCTGTGCTCTAAAGCCTCCATAACAACGCTATGGTGGGTGGATTTTCAACAACTAACCCTTAAACTTTAGGAAGGCTTAAAAACAGGTGGCTTTTCGTTTATTGTCATTTAGCACTAATTAACCAATAACCAAAAATGGTTTAAAACCCCCAAAATCTGGGTGTTGATGAGCAGGGGAACAAATATAACTAAGTTTAATATATACAACCTTTGGTATGGAATGTGGTTTACTGATGCTTTCGTGCTGATGTTTATTTTGCTGAAATTGGACTCAGATGAGTTTTTAAATGTTATTTATTCATGAAATAAATAGTTTGGGGGTTTGAACCTTTTTATGCTTCTTAAGTAGGCCATGTCACAAAAGTCGAAGAACCGCTGACACATTATAAAAATAGAGCTTTGCTGCTGCTGCGACTGAATGAATCCAAAGCAACAAAGACAAGGACACCGTACTTGTGTGGATCTGTCACATACAAATCTGGTACAACAGAGTACTGCAACCAAACAGACCATAAAACAGACTGACAAGAGTAGATACTTGCAGAGACATGGCAACAGACTCTCAATGAGTCAAAATTTAAAATCAACATAAGCATGATTTTTTAGTTTTTAGAATAATATAATGCGAGTTGTTTGTACATGTTTCCACTTGTGCTCCAGAATGAATTAAAGTTAGGAGAAGGACATGCAGTGGGTGGGTGTGGCGGAGGAGGATGCTAGGGATAGGATGAGATGGAGGCAGATGATCTGCTGTAGCAGCTGGAAGAAGATTCCCCCTACACTACTGTAAGAATCTGATATGCCGAAGCATTTACACTGTACTCACATGCATTAGCAAAGAACGCCCGTACAGTACAGATGAGAAAAAAAAAAAAGTGAAGAGAGTCAGCAGACCTCATCTTTGAAATGAGATACATGACAGTTGCTAAAGCTGGAGCGCAACAAGTGCGAATGGAACTGAATGGTAAATGGCCTGTATTTGAATAGCGCTTTACTTAGTCCCTATGGACCCCAAAGCGCTTTACACTACATACAGTCATTCACCCATTCACACACTGGTGATGGCAAGCTACATTATAGCTACAGCCACCCTGGGGCGCACTGACAGAGGCGAGGTTGACCACCACCAGTAGGCAACGGGTGAAGTGTCTTGCCCAAGGACACAATGACGGAGACTGTCCAAGCCGGGGCTCGAACCAGCAGCCTTCCGATTACAAGACGAACTGCCAACTCTTGAGCCCCAATCACCCCGCTACTTGCAAACTGCAGCAAGTCAGGCTGCAGGAAAAACAATCCTCTCACATGACACAGTCACACATCCACTTCTGTGACGTTGGCTTTGGTTTTGTGGCCAGACAACATCACATTTACTGCACAGTAGTGATTTCTCTCACACACACACAGTGCACTTACTCAGAGGCAGGAACCATTTACATGTTATGGCTTCACAGTACTTTGCATGTTTTCTCTGTTAAAGCACTACTGCGCTGCCACTCTGAGGACTTTACAGCCCATTTTATTTTTACAAATGTGCTTCAAACGCATCACATGCAAGAAATCATAAAGATACCGCTCCAAACAAAAATAACATTAGAAATGAAATTTGATTAGAATTTGAAAAATCAGATTAGAATGAATACATTACATTAAAAAATTATCAAACCAATATTAGAAATTTTTCAGAGCGATTAAATGTTCTATAACGTAGAACTTTTGCCAGACTTGTTTTATAATCTGACACCTCTTCAGCTGGCATAGGAAATTCACGTTTAGTTAAGACTAAGGGGTAAGAACCCTGGGCATCCACTAATGTCTGTGCCCCACCCCTTACACACAGAGTGGAGAAAGTAGCAACTTCCTCTGGGCTAAAGGATGGTACCAACTTTCAGCCAAAGTACAAGCCCGACATCAAAGCTGGCACTGCACTTCCTCAGATCTCCAGAAATACACTCACAAAAACCACATTAAGAGATAAAAGATGGAAAATTTCCCAAAATATTATTATAGCTTAATAAAATTTCAGACAGGCAGAACAACTGAATTTTAATTCATTTTTCTTATGTCTCAAATGAGATTGTTTCATGACTATATTATCAAGATACCATGGGACTCGTGTTTTGTTTCCTATTACAACCATTTAGAACCTGGTCAGTAAATAACTTTAAAAGCAGATGAATCATTCAATCATAAATTGGAGCCATTTGAAAAGAATTAGGATGAGTCTTCCTTCCTAGAGCTAAAAATCAAAGAATGTGTCACAGTTTAACTTTCAGTCAACTTCAACAAGTCTGCTGCGCTGTTTGTTTGGCAGATTATCGTCAAAGCTTAAAAAAAAAAAAAAAAAAAGGAGACAAATGATGTGTGCACGCTCACTGATGTGGTCGATGGAGCCAGCACAGAACTTTCCGTAGAACTTCTTGGCTCCGAGTCCCCTGAGGTCGTGAATGGTGTAGGGCCAGAGGTGGAGCACATTGTTCCTGGAGAAGGTGTCTCTTTTTTCAATCACCACCACCTTGCAGCCCAGCAGAGTCAGCTCGATGGCCGTCCGAAGGCCACACGGACCGCCGCCGATGATCAAACACTGAATGGGAGAAGATTGCAGCTGGAGTGGGAAAGCATCATTCAAATGTCTTGCAGCAGACATAATCACAGTCAGCGCTTCATTTCCAGATTGGCACGCAGCTATTTTACAGCTACACAGGAAATTACGTAGCCAAACAATTAGCACAGCAATTTGGATAATTTTTGTTAGGGTACATTTCTAACGGCTACCTTATTAAAAAGAACAAAGAAAAACCGATAGATTCACAGAACTCTACAAAGTCCCAAACTGCTAAATCCTCTGCCCTCATTTTGAGAATAGATACAGTTTTAAAAGAGAGATCGCCCACCCAGCCTTAGGCCCACCATTTTTCTCCTGGAAAAAAAAAAAAAGCCTGAAATAATAGTTTCTGTTATTTTTGGCCAACTCTCAACCCAGCCCTTCTGTGTTAATCTCCCCTCTGTGAGTCTCTGGCCTCATTTCCCTCCAGACTTCTTATCTTCTCCTTCAGAAATGAGCTTTCCAGTGCTGCGTTAAACACGGTGCTCAGAATATCCATTCGTTTATGGCGAGACAAAACTCACGTGACAGAAAATACCAAAGAGGAGATCCTTATTGTATCACATGAAATGCATATGTGAACTTCCATAATGTTTTTGAGCAAATAATACTTAAAAACACAGGTTACACTAAGTAAATGTTTCTGCATGCATCTCAGTCATCGATTTATATTAATTCTACTCCTCAGAGTTTGGATCATGTGTTTACTGCTGTTCAACAGCCTTCAACACCATCAGAACAACATCGCACAACCACTTCAGAACCTTCAGAGGTCAGTCGTGCTTGGTCTTTCTTACCCTCGTGCCTTGGCAGGCCTTATTCTGGTTGTAGACCTTTTGCTGAGCTCTCTTGTCCAGTTTGGTCCAAAGGGCTTTGACTTTCCAGGTGCTGACTGCCGCCTTCAGTGAGTTATAGAAGTTGCTGTGGTCCAGTGGATCCAGCTCCAACTGCCTGCAGAGGATGCTGAAAGCCTGCAGAGTCCCTTTACAGGTAGATGCCTGGACAAAGTTCTCAAATAGCTGGCTGGCCTGAGCCGTACGCTCATCCTCTTTCTCACCCATCTGCCCAGTTGATGACCGGTGTGTCCAGTCTCCTTTAATCATTTTCTTCCACCTTTGCTCTCCCGCTTTTTTATCCTCTCCTTCCAAACAGTCAGCACGGGACTCCCAGCATTTGTGCAGTGTTCAGCTGAATAAAAGAAAACAGATTTTTAGAAACAGACACAGGGGAAGAAGACCAAGAACTTGTTACAGAGTTCACAGAAGTATATCTGTCAGCGAGGGAAAGGTGAGATTATCATTTGGTGCAAAGTCAGCAAACTAAAGTTTTGTTTTGTTCCCCAGGTTTAGCTGGATATTCTATATAGAGTTTTAATGTCCTGGTGATTTCTGAAATTAAAGTCAATTTAGATACAATTTTAAAATAAATGCACAAATAACCGCCAGGAAAGACTTCAATATTTGTCAAAGGTGACGAGATTACTTTGTTATAATAATTACAAAAAGATGAGGTGCTTATGCCCTGCTCCGTTCTGGTCATGTTTGCGACTGCAGTGACATCTTTCAAGTATTCATTTTGCATCGCTGTCTGGAAACACCCTTGTAGTTCCTGCAAGGTCACGTTTCAAACGTAAATTGCAGAGGTCAGCATGTTGTCTCATATAGCCAGAGTGTCATGTCCTGCATTCTGTGTGAGGTATCCGGGGACTAGCACTGCTTTACCAATACATCCCTGTACAGGCCTACGCATCCACCTCCAGCCAACGACAAGCCTGTGGAGTTCAAACAGTCTTAATAAGCTGAACATAGTTTTTGTCCACTGTGCAACAAAGATATTTGCCCTGACTACCTGATAGGATTATGACCCCATGTGCATTTGGAGGGTTCAGCTGAGCAGTCATGGGAGCAGCTCAAACCCTGTAGCTGCAGAAATACAGAGAAAACACTTTCACAGTTATAATTATGTGCCAGCAGCAACTCAGGGAGGCTCAAAATGTGGAAAAAGCAAAAGCTAAGGAAGAATACATCACTTCTTCTAAACCGTGCAAAAAGATTTATGTTCATAACTAAGAGCTCATGAAGATGACGACCAAATATCAAGATAGCAGCACTTCTCTGCTGAGTATTTATCCTGAGACAGTTCGTTCCATAAGAGATGTTATAAGTATAGTCTGCACATGTCAAGTCTGGACATCCTCTGTCCCAAATCCATGAGTCTCTATTGTTGAAGTCAACAGTTGCATCATAAAAGCATTGATAGCTGCACTATTCAATTCTTTAAGGATGGATTATGTGAATATTAACAACTTAATCCCAAAGTTTGAAGAACATTCATCCACCCTGTAAAAGCTTATAAACGGCTTTCTGGGAAATGCTTCTCAACTCATTTCTCACAACCTGACCAATTAATCACCACAAAATGTTCCTATTCAGGAAAGTAAACACCCACCTTGTCACTGTCGATGTAAATGCAACGCTGAAAGAAAGCAGCCTCTAAATTTGTCATGTACATGTACTGTTCAGCTGGTGGATGTTCATGTTAAACATGGAGAGTTTCAGATTACTAGGTCAGCGAATGCAAAACTAGTTCCTGTGATCCAAAGGCTCAGGTTTTAAGCCGAGCGCTCTGACAGTTTCCCAGTGGTTTCGTTTTTTTAATTTCAGGAGTTCAAGAATTAAAATACGAAGCTTGAAAATAAGATTAATGATATTTTCACTTTAATATCTCAGTCATTAATACTGGACCTTTGTTTTTGATGTCACACTTTTCTTTTCTTTTCAAATAAATGATTAATAAGTCTAATGTTCAGTGAGACATAGGCTCATACTGCCTTTAGTTAACATGTACTTGCCTTAACTTTTGGCGATTCCAGTGCTTTGAGGGCCAAAAGTCGTCAAATGTCACAACATTTGACAGTTAAATTCTACGCTTCAGCTGATTTCTCTGCATACATAACACTTCCAAGCATGCACACCACATTCACTTCAACTGTTTGACATTTCAAATGACAAGACATCTGGCTGAGAATCCCTACTGCTGACTAGTGCATTCAGCAAAGCACCACGGGAACATCAGCATGAGTATAAATCCTCAAAACAGTACTAGTCACTTGCTTAAGATAAGTCATTGACCCTAAATTAAGCTTCCCTCATCTCCACAACTACATCCCTACTATCAGGCACGTGGCCAGCACCAGTGGATGAAAGCATGAGCAGGACCGACTCACAGGATCCAACAGTACATGCACTCAAGTACTTACAGGTAATGTTTTAATGTACTTGTATTTCTACGTCTACTGAATCATATTTTGCCATGCAAATGTTGTGCTTCGTACTATTTAGATGCCTGGTAACTCTTTATTTTCTTTATTTAACTGTTAAGTAAATATTCTAAATACTCATTTAACAACTATTCAGTGTTTAACTCTTGTATTACTTGCTGTGTAATTCCATCTGTATGAGGGCACAGGGTTGAAATCAGCTTTTCAGACTTCCTATGGGCCCCATCGCTTTTCTGTTAGTCCTCCATTGACCACGCCATGACACCCCCGACTCTGTTATGTTTGTTGGAACGTGCTTTGGAGCTGCTCGGCTGAACAGACCATCTTAAATTACCCCAAACATCTTTTTTTGCACTACTTCCTCCACAACAAACTGTAATACGCAATTATCTCTAGCTTCAAACTCTACTCTTTAAATAAAAGTTTCAGAATTTTACTTTGCTTAATACCTCCTTGTGTATGCTTCGACTCAGTAACTTCCTTAATATTAAAAAGTATTTTTTATTCTATACGTCTCAAACTATCCCCAAAAACAGGCTTGCGTGTTATTTGAAGCCAAAGCCAAACCATTTCCTGGATAACGTCTCTGTCAAAGTATCACATCCCAATCGCTGGAAGCCTCTCAGCATCACTGTTACAGTCATGGAATCTGCTTTCCTGGAGGAGCTGCGAGAGGGATCGCATTTCTTTCATCTACAGACGGGAGCCGACGTGCGCGCTTACGCACGCAGCACACGGCATCCAAAAGACCTGAAACAGAATCGCATGAAAATCTGTGTTTGTACAGGAGAGTGTGCGTCACGGCAAGGGATGTGCATGCAGCAGAACACCTGGTGGGGCCTTCACTTTGTGCCAGTCACATTCCCCACACTCCGCAAGAAAGACAGACCTTCCCTTTAAATCCTTGAGTGGCCCAAAGGGGGGCTCAGGTCTCTGCTACCGAACAGTTTGGCAGCAGACAGTAGCGTCTCAATTACTATTCCTCCCCCGAAACACTCACACATGCTTACTTTAGACCCTTCGTGCCATTTTAATGGAGAAAGTTTTCTAAAGCTTTGTTGCCGGTTTTCCCATCTAATTGAAATAATACATGAATGCATTTAGCAGTTTGCCTAGCAAAACACCCATACTAGTTTCACATTTAAGCTCCCTTCCATATCAATTCTAAAGGAAACTTGAGACACGGCTCAGAGCAAATAAAATTAAAAAAATGAAAAATATCTGCGTCCTGAAAACAGCACGGAAGCCAACTGTTCTACTTGCAGCTCCCACTGACCAGCTGGGTCAGGAGAAAAATATAGTGTAGTGTGTGTTGAGATTCACAGAGCTGGAGGGTTATGGGAAAAGTCCTAACCTTGGAAGCTGTACTACTACTGTATATAACCACATCTGGCAGGGTGCATTCTGGGAAGCATGATAGAGGAAGTGGTTTACTTCTGTCTCACAGTATATCCATATCAGCCTGCATTTCAAGGCCTGTTTCAGCCGAGTCACAAACTAACGCAACAGATGAATGTTTGCAGCTTTTTTTAAAATGCCTTTTCCTCCTACAGCAAGAGGAGTAAAGTTTACGGTGCAAGGTCATACTGAAGTATCGTGTTCCTATTTTATGCAGTATGCACTTAAAGTTTACAAATGAATGCAATTTGGGCCTCCAAGTCTCACCTCCCTGTAAGTGGAACCTACACCTGACAGCCCCTCCACACACCCGTCCAAGTCTATTGACACCAAGCATTCATACACTGTACATTTCTATTCCCGAGTACTTGAATGAGTGACCTTTTAATTAGGTTAGTCATTTTAGTTGTGTCGGGTGTCCACAGTGATGATGTGATATGAAATACAAGAACACTTCAGAAGTAACACAAGGCTAGATCACTTATGGATAGTTATTTATGCACCGTATGCATACATTGTGTGTTTGTGATACCATCCTGATACATGTTAAAGGCATGTGTATGTGCACTTGTGCAAACTACAGAAAGGAAATGTGCGTTTAAAGAGTTTCTTTGAGACAAAAGAACCGGCTGCATCTAAAGGCTCCATGTCAGATTTTGTTTTTTTTATCCTTATCTCTAGATGATGTCAATGACAGTGGTATTCCTATCATACTATCTAAGGAACACAGCACTGGCTGTGCATAGTACCCCACCCAGCAGGCTCTGTTTACAGGCAGCAGCCAGTTAGAAGACAGGTGGCTTAAAGGGAGCTTAAAACAGCTCGTTTCAGACTCGGGGTGAACTGAGAGACTGCACCAATGACCAAAGTAAGAGAAAGATTATTTTTAAGTTAATTTAGTACAAACTAAGCATACATAGAAAGAAAATACAAATCTAAAATGAATTTAAAACCCATTTTCTACTTTTCAAACTGGTTTTGTAGGTCAAGTTGACTCAGCGTGCGAGTGTGTACGTGTGTGTTGGGGGAATCTGTTTAATGTAATACTATCCCTCTTTGAGCCTCTGCTTAGTTAGCAGTTGATATCGGAGAGACGTCACAGTTTATTTTTTCCACACCATGTGGACAGAACCTAAATAATTTGAGCTGCACTTGTCAAAGTGGGTTAAATGTCTTGATGCATGCTCAATCATCCAGGTAAGGAAACCCCAAAGCGTTGATTCTGTTCATGTGAATGGCAAAGCGCAATCAAAGCTAAACAACGATTTGTTTCATTCACAAATAAAAAGACTATTTTGCATGATTACCTTGTTCCAGGCTTTACTATATACTTCAGATAAAAAAAACTATATGCTTTTACTATAACCATTGTTTCTTAAAGTAATGGAAAGACACTAAATGCATCCTATAAACTTATCATCGTGGCTCTTTGCACTGATTGTTCTGTATGTTAATGAATGCACAAAGTCAATACCTGTGGAGACTATTTCAGGCATAAAATAAATATATATCCACAGGTTGTCCATTACATTAAATGGGCTGACATGGCTCTGTAACGACATTTAAAGTGAGCACAGAGAAGGCCTGAGGGAATCTGTGTGGTTAAAAATCAAGGGCTTTCCTTCACTTAGTACTCATCTGAATCTTGTCTTTCAAGAAAAGCTGTTGCAGCATTATAAATCTTGACAGCAAGCTATATCAGCTGCTTTCAACGTGACACACCCAGACAACACCCAGGGTTTGGGATTTGGGAATCCCAAACCCTTCACATTTCCAGGAAGTCAGAGGTCAGAAATCAGAGCAAGTTTAGAGCTACGTCTGTTTACCTGATTGCAAACTGCACAAGATAACAAGTCCCTTAGTTACAAAGAACTGGAGCGTACAGGTGACAAGCAGAGCAGGAGAAATGTGTCCCTGGACTTCAAACAAAGCAACACTTCAGTCACAATGACAACACATCATTACCCATTATAACTGCACTTGCTGACTCTCAGTTTTCCTTTGTATCCTTTGGAAAACGTGTGATCTGTAACACTTCTCAGTTCATTTAAAACAATACAGAGTACACATTGCTCTTTCCCATGTGACTGATACCACGATCTCTGGTACAAATGAGCATCTTCCATACGTCACATACTTCGAAGAACTGGCTAGTTTCTGGATTTATAAGATGAAACACTCCCAAACGTTACAACACTGGTGGTCATTTGTAAATGTAATGCAAAGCTGTATACTACTTTATGTTTCATTACACAGAATCCTACATTCATGTGGAGGAATAACTATAAGGAGCACTGACAGTAGATTAAAGCTTTTAACTTATAGAAATGATTTGTTTTTTGATTGATCAATCAATGGTCAACTTTCAGTTTGAAGGATTTGTGGACACTGTCACATTTTTTTTATAAATTTGAAATAGTCTTAGAGTTTGAGGACTTGCTCAGTCAAGCAGCTGGCATGGGCACAGTCAATAACTGTATTATAAAAGGGACTGAGCTTTTGCAGCCTAAATAGCCAAGTTTTAAGCTACTGACCTCAGCTGCAAGACATGCTCCTTATAATCATCCTCCAGTCTCTAAATTCAGAGAGCATGATTTTTCTAGTTAATATCAAATTACTGGAACAAAACAAATGTCGAGCAAAGGTGGAAAACTGTGGAAAGTTGGTCAGTGAGTTAGCTCAGCAACTGCAGCAGCTCAAACTAGTCCTGCGAGTATAGTTACTAAATTAAAAAGCATCTAGATGCAAATATAAGATCCAGAGAAAGTAAAGCTACCCGTACCTGTGTTTAGAGCAGATTAGCCAACACATCTGATAGATGAATAAAGTCATCTACCATGAAAACTCACCGACTGTGGTCAGGTATTCTGAATGTAACGACTGTCTGCTTTCATTTGTTTTACATTATAAGTTTTGTGCTGTACGCTCAATCTGAAAGGATCATCTACTGAAATTTTGTCGGACACAGACTAAAGGACTAATTAACATCTGTACTTCTGGCGTTACCCATTACAGTTTAGTGGTGTAGTAGTAATGCTGGTGTATGCAACAGATTTTACCTGGGCAGGCAACCCAAGTGGCATATTTGGCAGCTAATCGATTGTGTGGTTTTGTTGTTGTACTCTTAAAAAAATAAATCTGTCAGAGAATGAAACTATTTGTGGTCAGTTTACAAAGAGACAGCGCTTTTGCTTTTATTTTGAAAGTTTCATTGTCTAGCAGTCCTAAGTATAATTCAAGAGCAGATCTTGTCTTATGTTAAGACTTGAACTAGAACCCAGAACCTGCATCGGGGGAGAACCGATCCCTGCACCTTATCAAAACTACGAAGCAGAACATGACCGCTGTGGCCGGCTGCAGTCGGGGTTCGTTCTCGTTTCACTGGAGAGGCAGCTAAATATATCGCGCCATTTATTCATCACAAAGTAATTTGCAAATAAAATATTTCCAGGAAGCTTTATTCCCTCCCACCCTTGGGAACAAAGAGTTTGTGTTTTTGTGGAATAGGATATTCACAGAAACCAAAATTAGACGTTTACATTTTATGCTTTTTGAAACTGACCTCTGAATGACAACAAAAGACTAATTGGAAACTCACTGACAGAATGACAAAGATGTATATTGAACCCAGTCTCCAACCCTGAATGACAGATGAGGTGTTCAAGCCTATTTTAATAATCTGCCACAAACACTGTAAAAGCTTTTCAGTTGTAGGTCACAAGACTTTGTTTGAAAAAAATTAATTACTTGCCACGTAACAGAACTGTAGTTGTGTGAAGTTAATGGCCTGTCCAAGAGTGCTCTGAGAGAGGGATCAAAGCCGAGTCAACATGTTTCTACCCAGACAGACTGGATGCCAAAACAGAGCGAGAAAAGACAGGGAAAAACACAAACTGGGGGTACAGAGTTCAGAGAACTGAAATTTAAGGAATTTGAAACTGATTGGAGTGCAGGACTTGGCCAGGAGACAGCAGCAGGGATTGGTTATGACAACAGGAAATATGAACAGCTGGAACGTGTGGAGCTGCTGTCTTCTCAGAGACGCATCACACAAAAAGTGACTGCATCAAACCCTACACTAGCACAAAATGATCACAAATGAGTGAAAATTAAATAATGAAAGGACAAACACCTCTTAAAAATCTTACAGTTCGAGAGACACACAAGCTAAAGCCATTAAAATGACCATACTAAACCGTGTCAATAAAACCTCCAGATGAAGATTTGATTTATTGCAGGGTTCCTGGATCCAACTGCATTAGGCTTACATTAGTATCATTTAGTATTAGTATCATTTCTAGCCATTCATTTAGTAAGAACTGAGCCAGTGAACTCAGCTCAACCTTCTGACTACGTAAGACCTGAAGGACAATTTCACAAGGAAAACAATTTCCCTTCTTCCTCCCATAAACCACTCACAGCCTTCTGTATTTCTAGTCCATTGTTAGCCTAAATCGCTGCCGTAAGATCAACAGATTGAATCCATCAGAGTTGGCAGTTCGTCTTGTAATCGGAAGGTTGCCGGTTCGAGCCACGGCTCGGACAGTCTTGGTCGTTGTGTCCTTGGGCAAGACACTTCACCTACTGCCTACTGGTGATGGCCAGAGGGGCCGATGGCGCGATATGGCAGCCTCGCTTCTGTCAGTCTGTGGCTACAACTGCAGCTTGCCTCCACCAGTGTGTGAATGTGAGAGTGAATGAATAGTGTATTGTAAAAGTGCTTTGAGGGTCTCGAAAAGCGCTATATAAATCCAATCCATCATCATCATCATCTTGCATAATATAATAAGGAAAACAAAATGACAGTGAGTATAATTTACACATTCATCTGTGTAGCACTCAGTCCCTGACACCTATTTCCTAACTACCTGGTGCGTCATGAAAAGACTGTAAATAAAAGCTGGACATAGCCACTGCAAAAATCACTCATTGTGTTTGGAATCTGCAGTTAGACGTCTCAACATCAGCATTTTCACCATTTTGGAGCCAGAAGGGTCCATATTTAGTTATCAGCTAACGCTAGCAAGATGCATCCATAAATTGTGTAGATGCAACACAAAGCAGTGCACCAGCTAGTAGAAGGTGAGCTACTATAGCAAAGAGGACGCTAAGATCAAAGGGTTACCATCTTTTGTTGAGTTCTTTTTATTATGTGGCCTCCTATTTCACATAAGCCTAGTTTGTTAGTATAAGAGGAAAAGAGACCCAGAAAGCAGCCTTGGTCCTGCTCCCCCCCCCTTACATTATTGCCATTAGGACAAAAACAGACAAATTTGCACAAGAGACATGAGACAGCTAACAAGGAGACACAATAATGTGTGTGTGCAGTTCAGACTTGTCCCATAGTAAGAAGTCGTTTTAGATTTTCATTTTATTCTTTACTCTCACTCAGCAGACGCTTTCTGAAGAACTAAAGAAACATACAAAGTCATTGCTGCTCACGCTGCTAAATGCCTTTCACAGGGACAATATCTTATAGGCACATCAGTTAAGCCCACATCTGAAAACAACACACCCATACTTAACCTACAGATAAGGAGCTCAAAGGGGGGCCAAAATCTTCGTCAGCTACATATTTGGTATCCCCCTGGGTGGCAGACACAGTGAAGTGGGTCATTATGTAAAAGTACAGGATACAGGCAAAAAGGTATTTGTGCATTTGTGCAAGTAGACCTGCAAGTGTAAAATGAGTTAAATTAAGCAAAAGGTTTATATTGTTAAGCTCCTTAACAAAGACACATGGAGATACTGGAGATTCTGCTGCAACTTGGATCATGTGATCTGCCATTGGGTAAGTCATACATGTCATTTTAAATGTACACCAAGCAACAACTCTGAGGCCTATAAAATTAAGCCAGAAGTGCCAAAAACATTCAATCCTAGAATGGCCACTTGAGGCTTTTCAAGTGCCCACCTCCAAAGCTGAAAAAATAAAGCAAAAGCTGTGATTCTTCTTCACTTTTTTAATTAGACAAAAGCCTAACACTACAACTATTATGCTAGCGTATGTACTTTATTAGACAACTCTTCCTGTTAACCATTTTATCATAGAAAATGGGGGGAAAACTATAAAGCAATTAAACAAAGGAATAAAGAACCAAGCAAATGTTATGATGATGTAACAGATTTACTGATATTCGTGCACACTAATTAAAGGGTTAAAAGGGTTCAATTTAAATCTGTGCTCTCAACAAGCGCTGTCCTACTGTATGCAGAGCTATCAACACACACACTTAAAAATTAGTAGCAGTCCATTTACCCTGTGCAACATTAAGTTGTACTGAATCATCTCCCACTGTTTGAGTTTCTGGCAGAAAAACTAATCCATCTTTTATGTACAGTCTGTGATTTCTATCTGCAATTTCACAACCTTCCAAGGACAACCACAGGAAGAACAATGAGGTTGACACGTATCCTAGCACACAGTCGACAGCTCTCAGGTTCCAACTGTGATCTTGAGCATGTGCGTTCTGTCAGTCAGACCTATAACTGTACAGGACAACACCTGACCCCTCACTGCCATGTTTGCATTCCTCACCTACATGAAGCCCACAGACGTCAGGGGATACATGATTACACAATCCTGTGTTGCAGCAAGTTTGATTGACAATGAGTAAATTAACAAGAATGTATTCTAAAAGAATATATCAAAACAATTGTTACTTATCATCACACAAAAAATTATTGAGCTTGTTCCAACACAGAATAGTTTTACCAGATTTACTAAAAGAGAGACTCACCTGTAAGAAAAGTGTGTTACATTTTCAGGTTTATAACGGCACATCTGAAACTACTGCTTCCTGTTGCATCTCAGAACTTCTTACGTTCCCCAGTGTCCTCCTTAAGTATTGTATTTTAATACTGTCCAGGCCACACGAGTCAGAGATACTAAGAACTGTGTTTCTTGAGATATCATACACACGCTTATCACAGCTTAAGAATTTCACTTCTATAAGTTACCACAATGAAACCAATAGTGAGCATAAAGCAGAGGGGCCACATGAGGAACTGGGACTACTGTGGAGCGCCATACAAAGAAGCTGAACTCAGTCCTGCTCAATAATAATTGCATCTCTACACATTTATTCATGCATTTTTGGCCCATTTGACAAATTTTGTTGCCCTTCCAGCTCCAAGGATACAGCTGAACCTTTACAGCATAACTTCCATGATGGTAAAGTTCAGTCATATAGCATTTCAAGTTTCACAGAAACTGCTGCCGACTGAAACAAATACAGAGTTACAAACTGAAAGCAGGATAACAAAGTGCCACGAAAAAAGTAAAGAATCATATAGGAGTCCAGCAGACTGTTAGGCTCAGAGGATTGTGTCACCATATTGATTGATTTTTCAGGAAGTCTCAGTGAATTTAAAAAAAAAAAAAAACAACAAAAAACCCAGATATACTGACCAAAAGCATTCAGGAAAAAAAACATGAATACAATCGGACCCATCATTGTTCCCTCTTCTCCTTACAGATGAAAAAAGGAACTACGTAAGGAAGAAAAAGGAAGTAAGATTTGCATCCAGTCTGGCTCATCACATGTAAATAAGGCAGCTGAAAGCTCCAAATATCCAAAATTCAAATGCATGCAAATCCCTCCAGATTCATATGTACAGAAAAAGCAAAGTCACAAAGCAAAATCAGATAACACCTGCTCTCAAACTCAGGCCGATGGGTTAGTGCCATCGTCGCACTTTGCAAACTACTAACAGACCAAAACACAGAAAATGTTTTTGCAAAAAACTGTAAAGATTTAGACTTCAAGTCAGGAGCGAAAAATCTCTGAAAAACGCAAATAACTATTTTCTAAACTCTTTAAAAAGATGCACAGAGATATTTTAAAGGAAATTTTTTTCAAGCCACCTAAAATCTTACAAAGGTAGACTGGGTCTGCATGTGAATGAAGCACTGAGATAATACCCAGCAGCAGTAACCAACTACTACATAAACCACATGATTTACTTGTTTACTTTTACTTCAGTGTTTCAGTACAAAAGAGCCGATTCTTTAGAGCTGATTAAAACTCAAAAGCTGTTATTCAGTGTTAACATGTTAAATTTTGTACATACCATGAAGTGAAGAATGACACATGGTCCGAGAACTCTGAATGAGTTCTGCTCTTCAGACTTAACAGGGATATATATCAAGACCACGATAACAAAGTCTGTATTCAACAGCCAGTCAATTTTCAGAGTTTAATTTGAAGAGCTGAAATTTCCTTTTAGGGATTTACTATACCACAATGGGTTTGTTTCTGTACATACAATCTACTAATAAGGGCATCGTGTTGTTAGTCCTCTTTGGTACAAAGGTTGCACCGAACAACAGGGGAGTGTTCGAACACTCAGTAAACAGCAATAAAACTAATCTGACTGTAAAAGGAAAGTCTTAGCGACCTAAATTGCCTAAATTGGTATTGCTGAGACCAGAAGCATCGCAACATGTTCTGTGACATCAGGTGCTTTATTGACAAGGAACAACACAAAGGTGGCCGAAGGTAGTAGCAGGAAACGGCCCTTTGTTATGAGTGTTTTCCAGTCTTATGGGACGACTGAAAGCCTTTTTCACCATGCAAACAATTCAGCTTCAGCTAATCTTCTTCATCTTCCTCCTCCTCCTCCTATCTTCTAAAAGAATGACTGTAAATGAGATCAGCAGCAATTATTCCTCGGTGTGGAATCTTACACAGATACTTGATCAATTTACATGATGGAACATGTCAGAAATATGCCCAGCAGCAGAAGCGCCAACAATAGCAGGGAGTTTACAGAGTGTAAACTGTAGTATTTATACAGCACTTGTCTCAAAAGGGGAAACCCTGTGATGTGCTGAGCTAAGTGAGTTCAGCTGGTAAACCTGCATTCACGTGGATGTTGATGATTGCACAAGCTTTGTGTCAGACCAGGTGGCAGTGTAATTCAGCGTGCATCACAACAGCAAAACTTGCTCAAGAACTGCGTGAAAACCAAAAAGATCTCAATCTGATCAACACTGTGAGATGTGCTGGAAAAACAACTCTATGCAAGTCCCACCTCGCAACTGAAGCTGCGCTCAACACTCAACTGCTATCTGAAGAAGACACATCTAATGAATGTTTTCACAGACTGCAGCAGATTGTGCTCTTTGATAATCACAGAGCACTAACGACTGATATAGTCCACTACAGAAGCACAGAAGGTCTGAAGTGTGACGCTTACATGGAAGTGCCTCCAAACCTGCATTCTTTTTAGTGGCCAGCAGGGGGCGACTCCAAAAAAGACTTCAGAAGAAGTCTGAGAAACGGCCGTTTCTCTGGCTCACTTAGTTAACCCTTTCCTGATAAGTTTAAGGGCCAAATCAACGGTTTTAAGTAATTAAAGAATCATGAATGCGTGCCATTTTGTAAATTGTGGACACAGAAAGGAAGATTAACCAGCTAACAATGTGTCAGACATCTTAGCCAATGTGGGCTGTACTTGGTTTCTCAGGAACCGCCTCAGGCTTGTGCCGTCTTGTTCAAAACACCAAAAACCAACAGCTTAAATCAAGTGGGTGGCTTCAAGTTGGCCATGTCCATCACAACACAAGACAACATAACACTGGAAATTCTGCCGGTGGACAATCCCACAAATAAAGAGAGCAAATACGTAATGTCACAACCTGAATTTACCATGTTGTGAAAAGGTTTCAAAATAATGAGTTTCTTTGCATTGGTCGGGGGGGCATCAAGTAATCGCACATGGAGAATTAAAAATCCATTTCCCAACACAAGCCTGCTTCAAGTAAAACTTTAGCTGCTAAAAAATAAACAGAAGCGCTTTCAAGTAAATTAGTACACACAAGTAAGTCAAACGTTTTAGTGTCAAAAGTTGGGAACCAAAGAACATTTATACATTTACCATAATATTACTTTTGTTATTTGTACACCAAATAATAGTATATTTGTGGAATTTCCTGCCTTCTTATTGGGTTGGAACCATCAGTTGTGTTGTGGAGAAGTCAGGTTGGTACACAGCCAACAGCCCTATCTGACAACTGTTAGAATTCATATTATGGCGAGAACCAATCAGCTAAGTAAAGAGAAACGACAGTCCATCATTACTTTAAGAACTGAAGGTCAGTCAGTCAGAAAATTACTCAAACCTTGTCCCCAAGTGCAGTTGCAAAAACCATCAAGCACTATGACAGAACTGGCTCACACGAGGACCGATCCAGGAAAGGAAGACCCAGAGTCCCCTCTGCTGCTGAGGATAAATTCAGAGTCACCAGCCTCAGAAATCACAAGCTAACAGCACCTCAGATTAGAGCCCAGATAAATGCCACACAGAGCTCCAGTAGCAGACACATCTCTACATCAACTGTTCAGAGGAGACTTTATGGTCAAATAGCTGCTAAGAAACCAAGACTAAGGAAAAGCACCAAGCAGAGGAGATTTGTTTGGGCCAAGAAACACAAGGAATCGACATTAGAACAATAGAAATCTGTGCTTTAGTCTGATGAGTCCAAATTTGAGATCTTTTGTTCCACCTGCTGTGTCTTTGTGTGACACAGAAAAGGTGACCGGATGGTCTCTACATGCATCGTTCCCATCGTGAAGCATGGAGAAGGTGTGATGGCGTAGAGGTGCTTTGCTGGTGACGCTGTTGGGGATTTATTCAAAATTGAAGGCTACCACCACAGCATCCTGCAGTGACATGCAAACCACCCCATCTGGTTTGCGTTTAGTTGGACCATCATTTAACTTTGAGGAGGACAATGACCTGAAACACACCTCCAGGCTGTGTGCGGGCTATTTGACCAAGAAGGAGACTGATGAGGTGCTGAACCAGATAGCCTGGCCTCCACAGTCACCCGACCCAAACCCAGATTATTTGGGATGAGATGGACCACAGAGTGAAGGCGAAAGGGCCAACAAGTGCTCAGCATCTCTGGAAACTCCTTCAAGACTGTTGGAAAACCATTTCAGGTTTTTTTAGGACCTCATGAAGCTCATCAAGAGAATGCCAAGAGTGTGCAAAGCAGTAATCAAAGCAAAGGGTGGCAATTTTCAAGAATATAAAGCATGTTTTGAGTTATTTCACACTTTTTTGTTTACTGCATAATTCCATGTGCGTTGATTCATAGTTTTGATGCCTTCAGTGAGAATCTACAATGTAAATAGTTGTGAAAATAAATAAATAAACCATTAAATGAGAAGGTGTGTCTAAACTTCGGACTGGTAGTGTACATGTTTAGCCTGATCAAAATGTGCAAACACAGAGATTCTGTTCAGTTTACTTCTTAAAAACATTTAGCAAAATGTCTCTTCCTGTGTTTGTTCATCTTCTCCTGGGCAACACCAACTGCACTGACTCTCAGTTGTAAAGATGTTTTTCAGAAGTCTTAAGAAGAGATGACTTGCTTTGATTGTTCTTAAGAATTAAGACTGGAAGCGCTACACACAGTGCATGACTTTATTTCCCAACTGTTAACACAGACTGGGCTCGATCAGTCGTCACATCCAAATCGCATTCGCAATCGGCCCGACAGTCGTTAAATGTGCGCCCAGCTTTAGAGGACTTAAAGGATCTACTGCTAATGTCTCGGTGCCTGATACCACAGGAGACCATCAGAGAGCTTGCTGAAAGCTGTTATTGCACGAAGGGGACCCACGCAACTTTAAGGAGGTGGTAATATTAAAAGAGTGCTGTACATCACAAATGAATGAAAAAATGTCATAAACTGAAATGTTGCCTATCCATGCCACTTATCCTTCCAACTATTATTGCACAATTAGCTCACAAGTAGAGCATCACAGATGAGTCGCATCTTAGTGGCGAGTCGAGCCTGATTCAGTCCCAAAGGCTACTGCAAATTGGCTTCAATGCCATATGTTTGTTTGTACTGAGCAAGGCTTTAATTGGTTCGTGTGAGCCCTGAAATCAAACCCTTAATCCTCACGGGATTAACACCGCACACTGTTGAGGTTTAAGGCTTGATTATGTCCACAACTTGCAGGCAGTTGTGACATTAAATGCCAGACAGTATGTTCATACTTAAAAGGAAGTGAATGACAAGCTTTCAGTAAATTATTTGCAAGGGTCCAACATCAAAGCATCTGTAGACATGATAACGCTGCAGTAAATACTCATTTCTACATATTTTAAATGGGTCTACAGTAAATTTAAGACCACAGCTTATGTAAGGATTTAGACCCATGTGTCCTGCAGAGGTATAAGATTTTGCAGGCTAAGAATTAGACCTGTGGACTGCTGCTGTACAGTAGCCCTGCCAAACTTAGCTCTGTGTTATAAGGCAACTCGAACCTCAAGAACCACACAGCTCTGAACTTTGACTGGAAATAAGATAAGATGCTTTGGAGCTACAAAAAAATAAATAAATAAAGGCATGAAGGTGAAAAAAGTGAAGCAGTTACCACCAATATCAGTCCAAACCTACAAGCTGCAGGCTATATTCTTTAGTAATCTTAAATATCATGCGCTTAACCAATTTAAGTTCTCAGCATAACCTTAGAAAAACCCTCTGACACACTCAAACTAAACTTGGCCTCTCTCATTTGATAGCAGCACCTCTGGTCAGCCAGTGACAGTGACGCCCGGCTCCCTGGTGTATTTTTGTCTCGCTGCCCCCCGTAGCTGATATGTGCAGTGGCACCCCCTTATAAGTCAAATGTTCATTCCAGGAAGTGAACGCTTGTGCAACAGCTTTTTTCCTTTCCCCACTGGCATCAGGGGGAAAAGGAAACACCAGTTTAAAAAGGGCTGAGATTAACATCTGAAGGGTTGGCATCAGGATGTGAAGATGAAAGTCTATGGAAAAAAAAACTTCCACAGACTGTTACTGTCACATTTAGGTCAGTTAGGATTTACTGAAAGAAAAGGAATCTCTGCCAAGGCCATAAAAAGGGAATCTAAACAACAAATGACAAATTTCACTGCCACCAATTAAAGGACAAAAGGTTAAAGGTTTTATTTTTTTAAATCTCCCAGTAGGCCAAGGGCAAAACCAGCATTCATGTATAATAGTGCTTCACACTATGAAGCCTAATACAGTGGAATTGGACTCCCAGTGTAGGACAAGAGACAGCTGACAACCATAACAGCAACCTGTCCAGCAAACCAACCAGAGGGGCAACACGAGAGGGAAAGGGTGGGGAAAAGAAGCAAGTGGATTGTCCACTAATAATTTAAAAAGGATAAAATGTTAAACCTGGAAACGTGGAGCATGCTCGTTGGAGCAAAAGGATACACAGAGAATGCATGAGTAACATTAAACGCTCATTTAGTTTGTTGGTAACAGATTTGAGTCAGCTGCTGTGGGCAGTACAGAGTGTGGAAATGCTGAATTTAAAATTTGGTTTCCTTGCTCAGCAAACAAAAACACCAACAACAAATAAAATCTGGAAGATTCAGAACAAATACCAAATAATAATTTGCCTCGTCTATACACAGGTTTGTTTGTTTTGTTTTTTAACGTTTACCCACCACTTGTGACAGACCCAGCCAACGATATTGGTAAATGTTATCTTATCTGCCGCCAAGCCAATATCAGTCAGCAAAGCCAACAACATGAAAGCACTTCGAGTGTTCAACTGAGTACAAAGACACTATATTAAGTACCAGTCTACCTCACCATCAGCTAATTTATCAGTGCATTTTCCACTTAATGTTGCCACTGGGATGTCTCTACAACTTGGTGTGGTTGCAGACGGGTCCGTGGTTCCTACTGATGTGACAATCTCAACTCCTGCTGTGGAGTTTGTTTCATTTCACCTGAAATCAACTCTTTTCTGAAGTTCTGCACAGGAGCACAGCCAACAACAAATATTTTCCTCCCTGCAATTACTCGTGTTCAGAACAGTCATTTAGGACTTATCTAATTCCTGCATCTCTGACTTTTTAGGCCTCCATGGTGACCAAGCTGCTTCTGACCAACACTCACATTAAAAGCTGTAAGCTACTTGCAATAGGTGCTACTAACAGCGTACGAAAAGTTGGCTCCCAGCTTTGTTTTTCTCCTCAAGTCCAACAACTGAGAACAGTCTCTTCACACCATGGCGTGGTTATGTAAAAATGAAGCGCGTAAATCTTTATTGTAATGACACTAATCCAGTTTTGTTTTGTTTTTAGAAGAAGAATAAACTGAGTGTAATTCTGTCCAACTACTGAAACATTAATCCACAACAACTGGGCGGTTCTCAAATGAAACTAGTCATCGGTGCCTGATTGAATTTCACATCTCAGAGGACAGAAGGAAAAACACCTCACTACTTAAAAAAAGTTTCAATGCACCTACACTTGTTGGAAACTTCAGCAAATTAGTAAACCTCTTTCCTGTATGTCTGATGGGAGAAGTTTGCATAGGTTAGTCTCCACTATAGAAACTTCTCTGCTTTCAACAATATAAAGCCTTGCAAAGGCTCTTGCTCAAACTCAGTTGTAAAACCTCAAATGTAATGTCTTTATGGCTATAAATAATTGCAAGAACAGAGAGAAAAAAGATAAAGATAATAAACGACATAAATACGGCATTTAATTGATGTATGGAAATTGTGTTGATTCATATAAATGCATTCAAATGTTAAAGAGCAGTTCTGTAACAGGCCACGCACATTATTCACCGGTCTCACGTAATATTTATTTTCTCGACAGATTTCAAAATAAAAGTTTAACTTCTTCCTTTTTTCAGATTCTCGGTGATTCGAGCTTGTTCTTGTCATGCCACCTGTTGCGCGCTTGCAACGTGTTAAGTTGCAGCAAATGCTAAATAATTTACCAACAGCAGCAACAGCAAAGCCTCATAAATGAGGGGGCTCAAGATCCGACTTGTCAGCAAAGTCACCAAAATATAAACCCGTGTTAACCTGCCATCCCCGTATGTGTGTCTGTGGGTGTGTGGTAATAGTGTGGGACTGTTGCTAAATAAAAAAATGAACGGAAGTTACTTACCAGCACCTTTAAGGTATTAAACACAGTAAGGAAGACTGTGTGGGGTGAAAGTTAAACATACGAGGCGTTTAAAACCAGCATTCGTGATTAGAGCTCAGTGGTGCGTTCGCTGTCAGATACTCACACCGGAGACTCCATGAAGCCCAGCGGCCGGTGAAATGTCAGAGGTCCCGCCGCAGTCCTCCACGGCTAACAACGCTCAGCTTTCGGCCGTGGAGACGCGGCTTTATGTACTCCGTGGGCGGTTAACAGTGCAGCGCGTCCGTGTCTGCAACCTGCTCCTCACAGCAGAGTCACCGTATCAGCACCGATCCCCGCGACGAGCGTCTAGTTAAGAGCGAGACTACAGCGCGAGGTTAGCACTTCCGGTTACTGCCCCCCCGCCCCGAGGCACACTAAAACCTCAACTAGGCAACTTGGAAAGAGATTCATTACACAGAAGTGTGAAGTTCACTGTTACACTCCGAATTTAAAAGGTTTAAAAATAAACATTCAATACCTTCAACAACTTGTGACGATGTGAGCTCCACTTTATTATAACATAATATGAAAATACTGCAGGGTCCTCCTAATGAAGAAAATACTTTTGTCTTTTTATGCAAATGTACTGTTTATAAGATTGGGGAAACCTGCAGCCGGCTGAGACTGAAGAAGTCACTTGGATGAGTGATAAAAAGTTTCTCCCACTGAAAACGCTACGTCCGGATGAACAGAAATAAACTTTTGGAGACTTTTTTCTTTTGTGTGCAATATCTTCTGCCACAGTCTGTCTGAGCTGGGTTTAAAAACATATATGAAATTACATTCTTGTTTCAATTTGCATCACATATGGAAATAAATGGTTGAATGGTCTGCTACTGGCACGTTTCTACTCAGTTTGACCAAATCAAATACAAATTCAAGTCTCATTTACCCAATAATACACACATTCATACAGGGCTTTTATCTAACATTTCCTCACACTCTGATGGATACACTCTGAGTTGAGTATCTTTGACACATGAACTGGAAAGGCTGAGATCAATCAGCTGTCCTTGTTATTGATGGATGATCCGCTTTACCACCTGACCAACAGCTGAGTCAAATAAATGCTGGGTTATGGGAGAGATTGGAAATGCTCCACCGAAATGATTTATTGCATTGAATCGTGTGACTATGTCTGCAAATGTTCTGAAAAACTCAAAACAATCTCAATTTAAAAATATTAAAAATATATATTTTTTCCATCTTGACTGATATCTTAGAGGAATAGGCTGACTATAATTTAAAATAGTAATTTCTGGGTTTTTTTCTGCAAAAACAATGCATATTTTGTTAATGTTAACAAATCACAACCTTAAATATTTAGCCAATCAAATATCTATTATACAAGTCTATAAACTCAGCTACATAGTTAATATTTTTCATTAATTAAAAAGACACAGCTCTACTTGCTGCAGTTTTAGAGATCTTACATGGAAGCCCCATTTTTGCCGAGTAAATAATCACCAATGTCAGAAGTTTGGGCAAGAACACTTTATTCAAGGTAATTTAAAGACATTGCTGTCCTTACAGAGTTTATTTACACCAAAAATTTTTTCCATAAAGCTTTCCTAGATAATGTAAATATTATATGCCAGCAATGTTAACACTTAAATGTAAATTGGGCACATGGCATTAAATCTACAGGTTCAGACATTTATTTTGAAATTGAATTTGCTTTGTACAGTTTCCTGTATCTCGGCTACCTTGACACAGAAAAAGGCGGGTCTTCCAGCGTCTCCAATCATATCTAATGGGGAACTGAGTGTTAAATTCAAATGTATTTTCCTCACCTGGCATTTAAATCACAGAGGAAACCAAAAGTAACGCAAGTACAACAAAGACTTCTGTAGTACTCGCTATACTTATAGCGCAATACTAAAATAATGTAATCAGCTATTGATTTTAAATAGCAGAAGGAAAAAATGAATAATAATAATAATAATAATAATAATAATAATAATAATAATAATAATAATAATAATAATAATAATAATAATAATAATAATAGCAAAAACAACAATGGTCTTTCTTGGCTAACCTACTTTCCTGTGGAAGGGAAACTGAACTTACCAAATAAAGCTCTCCTACACTTGTTCATATTGTGTCATGCAATACATATATCACATATTTTAGCATTGAAGATATCTTACAGGTTGTGTCATCTTACCGAGATGACTCCTCACACACTAGAAGCTACCGAACACATTCCTCTTGACATTGTCACCTTCATATTGCCAGCTTTCAGCGGTCAGACTCTCTCCCTGCGATGTTTGGTCCTGCTCTGCCATCAGGTGGTGGAAAACTGCTATATCATCCTGATAGAGCGCAGTGTGTGTGTTATCCTAACAGAGCAAATATTAAATCAAGCGACAGGGACTTCTGGATTACACAAAATGACCACTGTGAAGTTTGGGTGGATGTGTATTAATAAAATAGTCGATTCACTATCACAATTCCATAACAGGTATCTCCTCAGAGACTTTGTATCCAGTTATGCAAACAGGTGAGAGGAACCTTTTGATGCCATTAGATTATCCTCACAATGTCAACACCTGTTCTTTGAAAGAACACAATCATATTGTCAGTTGCTGGATCTCCAAAATCCATTAAACTGAGCGCCTCATCAGCTCAGCACCTTGAGTTTTTACAAATGTCAGTGATGATGCCAGTGTGGAGGTTTTTAAACCATATTGAAATCTCACTCCTCAACTTTAAGCCAGATTTTCTTAACTAACCACCTGATCAGGCTAATGGTGTTTTTACAAGGGCTGCTCTTCTTTAATGATGTTATAGCCAAACAAAACTACACTTTGTACACGTGTGCTCATAAACATATTGGATATTTCTTCCTTTTCTCCTCCATCCTGCCCACGTTTCCCCTCAGATGTGTCAGCAGCCTGTGCACAATTTGCAGGAGGCCCATTAACCACTTCAGGCTCCACAGAGTCTGACGTTGGTTCATCTTCCAGTGGAGGCTGTGCTGTGATTTGATCATCGTCCTGACAGTGGGTATGAGTTTGTGTCTGCTGTACCAGTGGATTGGATATTTTATGGACTAAAGACTTTTGCTAAAGTTAAAGTTACAGAGTTTACCTCTCTATTGGCTTCTTTTAAATTGTCTGTGATTGCTTTGTTTTTCCAACAGTTATACTGCAGGATCTCATTTTCCTTCTTCAGTGTCTCCAACACTGACTGTGAAATAAACACATGATTGGTTTTCTCAGTTTTCCTTATATTATTATAGTGTCTTTGCCTTACAATATAAAGCACCTTGAAGCAACTGTTGTTATGATTTAGTGCTATAGCTTTTGATACGTCTAATAGCTTCTTAAACATGTCATCTTTCTTAAACAAGTTATAAAATATCACTTTGGTAACTGATAGATTATGACCAGTTGTATTCACAGAGCAATAAAACAGTAATGGATAATAAGGGGGAGCTCAACATACCTGCAGTGGCTTATTACAGCAACTTGTCATTAATTAATTGTAGACACCAGGAATTTTGAAATAATCTCTTGATATACTCACTACCTGAGCCATCAATAGTGAAAGCATGAGGAACTGTTTCTCTACTGAGATTAAAAATCCATTGCTGCACGATCATTTCTGCTGTTGCTTTGGAAATCCCATGCACAGTCGTCTTTGCTTTGGAGAAAGAAGACATGGCTGATTTTAGGTGGTTTAACTTCAGCTGTCTGTGAAGGTTCTCAGTCATCCAGGTCATCGTAGTCTAAGGAGCTTGCAAAAAAGCGTCTGGACTTCTTTAGAGTTGCTTGAAGACGTTTCACCTCTCATCCGAGAAGCTTCTTCAGTTCTAAGGTCAAATGGTGGAGAGTCCCAGATTTAAACCCAGTGGGAGTTTCCCCCCAAAGAGGGACAAAGGACCCCCTGATGATCCTCTACCTAATCACATGAGCCAAGGTGTGAAAGCGGGTGTGGGTCACAATCAGCCAGGGTTTCGGGTGAGCTCATTGTGAAACCTGGCCCCACCCTATCATGTGATTTCCTGAGTTACGTGGCTGTTGAATACGCTGTACTGTGTGTTGTTGTGTGTGTGTGTTGTGTGTGTGTGTGTGTTGTGTGTGTGTGTGTGTGTTGTGTGTGTTGTGTTGTGTGTGTGTGTGTGTGACTTGTGTGTATGTGTGTGTGTTGTGTGTGTGTGTGTGTAAATCACAATAACAGGCTGTCGTGTAGATGCAGTGCTGTGTGTACTACTGGTTTCTGATTTGTGTTTGCTACAAAGAAAACAACGACAGCTGTAACACGTTGTTTTTGTAGAATTTATCACATCAATAGCGATATATATTTTAAAAAGTAAATATTAATAAAGCATGCAATCAGTGATTTGCTTGCACTGATAATGTACACTCAAGTATAATTATGACTTTACATCACTAGATGGCAGTGTTTGATTATAGAAAAAATAAATATAAAGCGAAGCTAAACATAAAATTGGACATACCCCCCCCCCCCCCCCCCCCCCGGCAGCATGGTCTTTTCAAGCTTGTTTTTAGCTGTTCGCGATTTCGGATGTTACTGTCTCAACCTCTTAAAGATAAATTAATTGTTATAATAATAATAATAATAATAATAATAATAATAATAATAATAATAATAATAATAATAATAATAATAATAAATCAACTCTTATATTATTATTATTATTATTATTATTATTATATATTTTATTTTCAAATTTCATTTATTTATGTCTTTTTTTTTTTTTTTGTTTTTTTAAAATTTTTATTTTTTTTTTTTTTTTTTTCTTTCTTTTTATTTTTTTTTTATTTTTTTTTTTTTTATTTTTGTTTTGTGTTTTGTTTGGTGTGTTAAGTTTTTGTATTTTGCATTTTTGGTTTGATTCATTTTTGTTGTTTTTTGTTTTTTTTTTTGTTTTATAGTTTTCTTATAATATTTTGCAGAGTCGAGGAGCAGTTCAGGAAGCATTTCCCTGTGTGTTGTACTTGTATGACTCTATGAATCTTGAAATCTCGTATTATTACTATTACTATTATTACCATTCTTCTTCTTATTATTGCTATTATTAGTAGTAGTGGTATCACTCCCCCTCTTTTCCCTGACATGCAGAACACATATTTCAGGTTCAGGCAATGTGAAGAACCTTTTGGACAAACGTTTGAGTTTGGAGTCTTAAAACCAAATCGTTATCCGGATTACCACAGATCGATGCCTCGCTGCGTTCATGAATATCGGAGACATCACTTGTAGGATAACGAGGCTAATTTAAGACGTTAAAATCTTTGGCTTATCAGTTGAATAAAACACAACAGCAACTTTGACTAGTACTGCACAGTATTACAATCATCATTGGTATTTGTTGGATCCAAGAAGAAAAGATACAAGTACTACAATTAGATGGTTCCTTTTCATTCTCAACTATGAGCGCACTGCGAAACATCATAATGTTCACTGTAGATCTAAAAGAGAGAGAAATATGGAGTTTCAGGAGTTCCGAGGAGCTCGTAAAGGCATCGTGCGTATCACATGGCAGGTGATAGAGCTGAGGGAGCTGGCGCTACGGCGCAGCGCAGAGTACAGACAGACAGACAGTTAACACAGGTCAGGGCACCTTACGCGCACGACTGCTGTATGTACGCGTAATGGCGCGTTTGTGCCCTCTCACTTTATCTTCAAGCGTCTCCCAGAAACGCAGTTAAAGGATTTGTTTGGACTGCGCGTCAGAGGGTCGCACAACGTGAGTAACATGACTTTAATGTAGTAGTTTCCCCACATCTCTAATACATTTAAACTCCAACTTATTTTTGTGTGAAAATAGCCTTTTCATTTCGGTAATTACATTTTACAAGTTGTTGTTTTGCTGCAACAAAAAAAAAGCACCAAATATTTGACAAGTTGTCTCATTCCTGAGTAATTAGTGTTCAATATGTGCGAGTTAAAGTGCGGCTAATGTTTTTGTCTTCTTTTACTTAAAAGTGAATTTGTGGTCCGAGGTTCGCAGATAGTGCTTATGGTGGCACTCAGTTATGTCAGGAGAGACTTCAGCACAGCCTGTATTTCAAATATTGTATTAAGTCTTAAAAATGCTTCACTGATAATCCTGCTGGGGTTGTGCTGTGAGCATATCAGCCTTTCTATTAAGAGTAATTGGGACATAAGGTTGAATGCGACAGTATAAGTATACATGGTTTGTTTTCTTCCTTGTACATGCAAAATGACAACTTCTTTTTCTAAGGCGGAGCTCTGAAACCAAATAATGAAAAATAAATGTGCAAGCTGTTGTGGCATACGCGGGTGGGCGGGGCTAGCTTCAAACAGAAAAGCATAGGCTGAGGAACTTAGCATACGCATAAAGGTAACATGCTGCTGTTGCTGCTGCCGTAAAAAGGTATTACATAGGTATTTTTGATTGGTCCTTTCACCTTACTAACTTGGCAGTAGAGACGAACTTTGCATTTTGCAGATCAGTGACCTCCGACACCCAGTCACTCAAATCTTCTACAGAATGTAGTGATGAAGTCTGTATTCTGAGTCACTACATGGCACAAATGCATGACACACCTAACAGAGGTGGGTACTTTAAAAACCCTCACCTCGCCCACTGAGGGCCGTAACAGTACCATGACAGTACCCAGCTATTTCCACTAGTAAGTGATTTCCTGTGAAAGTGATGCAGTTTTATACCGTAATGACTGTGGACAGAAATATGATAGAAAAAAAAGCAAAATTATGTCAAAGTAAAGGACAAGTATGACACAAACTGTGCAACATGCTGTAAGTTTCTAGCAAAGCTGAAATAAGTAGTCAAATGTTCGGTCCCAACAGGGAGATGTTACGAAAATGGTGCTTTGGGTCTTTTTACACAAAAAGGGTTTGGTGTGCTTTCTTGGAGTATGATCTGCTCTTAATTCCAGCTCAAATAAATCCTAAACCTCTTCATCTTTACAGAATATCACATAGTGGGCCGAAGCTTTTCTTAGAATTTACAACAAGAAAGTTTACACAAGCCAGAAATTCCAAAATCGTCCCCATCACCCTTAATTTTCCCTACATTGTATATCCCATTATATATATTTTTCTACATAACAACAAAATGCAACATGGTCTGTTGGAGACAACATGGTAGTTTCACTGTGACACGGGTGTTTCTCCGCTTGCTTGCTCAGTCATGTACTGTCAGCTCGGAGCTATTAAATGATGTTTAGTTGCACCGACACATGCTGTGTAATTGCAGATCATCAATTTCTGACAGCGTGAGTAAAATGGAAAGGGGGCGGGTGAAAGAGGGGGGACGCTGATATGCTAACAGCAGAATATCAAGGTTGATGTGTGGCCCCCCTTCGCTGAAGCATCTGTTCCATCTAGACAGAGTACACACACACACACACACACACAACACACACCACACAACACCACACACACACACACACATGCACGCATAAACATCAGAGACATGAGAGAGCTGAAGGAGCCTCCTGCCAGTGAATACATCAGGCCGGTGCCTCCTTTCTGTTGCAAATCTCATTTTAAAAAGAGACGGAGTTGAAAGGCATCATTGCCGCTGACGACAGTGAGCTGATTAACGCTGCTGAGGTTGGCACTTGGGTGGCATTAGCACACGGAAACAGAAGAAATGCACACAGGAGCTCGGCTGAAGTGGCAGTTGATAAAAGCCCTAAATTGGTAACATTTATTGTTGCAACAGTTTATTTTTGACAATAGCGTTCATCGGCTTGTCGTGATAGGTTTACGCAGGGTGCACACACACTGGGTCAAGCAGATGATGGCACTCATTTCTGTGATCAAAGCTGCTCGTCTAAGTCCCAGAGTGGCCATGTTCAGATGATTGCTCTGTCATCTTTACAGCCGCTGCCGTCCGTCCACGGCTATGATGTAGTTCCACTGCTGCTTAGAGGGAGAGACAAAGGAGAAGAGGAGAGATATGGGTGAGAGGAATGAAAGCGAAATAGCAAAAAGAGGAAAAGCGTAGAAACCTGAAAAGACAAAGTCAGGCTGTTAATCTTGCTGAAGTGAAGGAGTGAAAGAAAAGTGTCAGAGAGAGAAAGAGGAGAAACTCTGGCTTGTCCGAGGCGATCTTTGGCTTTCTTTGTCGAGGAATGTGAAGAGGTGTTAGAGAACAGCAGAGGCTAGATGCTGCTCATGCTGTGTTGTCCCATTTAAGAGAAAATAAAGTAGTAAGAAATTTGCGGATTCCAGGAGGAATAAGCAGAGCAGAAAGAAGGTAAACGAAAGGATTAGGTTTTTCTTTGGTTTTTCAGCCGCTATTTTGCTCCTTCTCAAATCCTCGCTGCAGCAACGCAGTGTGCAAGGGATGAGTTAAAGGTTTAACATTTGATAAAAGGGAGTACTGTGTTGGTGGAAGTGCTCGGTAATGTGTAAAAATATGCAAATGTATCATGTCAAAGTGTTATGGAACTTCAGCACATCTTTAATCCCCCTACTCGAGTGCAATAAGTGTGCAGCCTGCGGTGTGTGGATACTGGAGGCTGCTCTAGAAAGGAGGTAAAACTAATGACTCACTCACACTTGACACTTTATTAGGCACACCTTTCTAATAACAACCCTCACCCCTCTTTTTCCTTTAGAACTGGCTTAATTGATCAAGGTGCAAGATTTGGGTCCATACTGGCATGATAGCATCACGCCGTTACAAAAAATGGAGACACTGTGGTCATGGCCACTGAGAATAATGAAATAGGCTGGGTGTTTAAACAATGCTCGGCTGACAGCAGGATGTATTGAAGTTTTCATGTTGTTCATGCCAAATTCTGACCCTTCCATCTGAATGTTGCGGCACAAACTGAAACTCATTGGACCAGGCAACAAATTTCCAGTCTTCTGTTGTTTTCATGATCCTGTGGGAACTGCAGTCTCAGGTTTTTGATCCTAGCTGACATGAGGGGCACCTGGTGTGGTCTTCTACTCCTTCATTGCCCATCTGCTTCAAGGTTCAAGCTTTTGTGCATTGAGAGATGCTCTTCTGCATAACTTTGTTTACAAGACAAGAGTGGTTATTTGAGTCCTGCTTTGTTACTGTAAAACTCCCCCATTAGCTTTTGTATGACAGCCTGAAATGTCATTTTTATGCTCATAATGCAACTTGATCTGATTAAGAAAAAAAGGTGGGGGGTTGTTTGAGGGGGTTAAAGCAGCTAACGTTTGCATCGAGGGTTTATCATTTACCCTTTGAAGAAGGGTAGATGATAAACGGGGCACAATACGATTTAAAAGCAAGTAAAAAAGTCAAACATGTTTAAAAATAATAGCCCCATATGAGGGGGCAAACCATACCCGCTCTGGTGGCTCTTTGTGCTGTCTCACCTGCCTTCCTAGAGGCAGGGAAAGAAAAGACAGAAGGCTAATAGGCAAGTGCAAATGTAGAAAAATAAAAGCTGTTTGTTAAATGAACATTACAGTAAACTTATATTCATACGTATTGATTTACAGTGTTATTTAAGTGGATATCAAGAAAAGCCATTGAAGATAAAAGCTTATATGATTTGATTTTGGTAGGTAAATCTTGTTGAGTTGTTCTGAGACTGTTAGATGGCACTGCACTTGAGCAATTTTGTCCACTTTTCTGGATTAATGGAAGTAAGCATTTGTTTTTTTAAGGGGTAATACATTCAAGTGTTTTGTACTGAAGCTGCTCGGTTTTTTATGGCATTGAAACACTCATGCACATGCATGGGTCTGGGCATGCGAGCGAGTCAGTGATCGAATCTCACAGTTAGACTTGTCAGAAATGATATCAAACAAAGCAGCTGATGAAGAGAGCAGAGAGGAGGTGAAGAAGAGCTTTACAGGGCAATAAATCGGGAAGTAAGGAGAGGGGAGGTGCACATTTAAGGTAAAGAGTGGTGAGTTTAAGGACACTTTGACAGCAGGAGTTACCTAAATAAGTGATTCATTTAATGAGATGCCAACTCCTGGGTAGATTGTGACATAGTGTTCACGCGCACTTGAATGCTGCAGACCAGCAAGCTGCCAGAAATCCTGCTTTTATAGATAATCAGTTAATCAGATGCTTGATTGGCAGCACCTGACTGCTATTTACCTACTAAATTCCAATGAAGCACTAGTGGTGCGTTCACTGCATAGAGTCCTATAGTCTTGATTATTAATATATATTAGTATAAAGAAAAGGTATTCAGAGCAACATTTGCACTATTGGTGCATGGATATTTTTATATTTTATATTAAATAAGTCTTCTTTTCTTTTCTGTTTACATCTTTGAGTAGAAGAAAGTAGAGCTGTGTTGATATCAGATTTTCACAGACCTCCCTAAGAAACTTATAGTGGCTCAAGATTTTAATAGAAATAATAATTTAATAGCAATAATGCTGTGATTCAAACTAATTTATCTAGAACTTGGTTTATTGTTCTTTTTTTTAATGTTTTGGATAAAACATTTAAAAAAATGCAAAAACTGTTTGGTCTTTGAATCTTGCAGCACGTTATTGCTTCATCTCCTCGTGAACAGTGAAAATGGTCAGAATACAGCGTATACCTAAACCTACAGTGATTCCTTTGAGTGACTGACATTTGCTGGGAGTGTCCACAGCAGTATGTGGCTTTATGTCCTCCGCTATGTACACAGATGGACTGCTATACAGTTCATCTGTATACATATGTATACATTAGGGCTGAACGATATATCGCATTTGCAATAATATCGCGACATGATCAAGTGCAATTTTCTAACCGCAAAGGCTGCGATTATACTCTGGACATGTCCAAATTCATGGGCTGCATCCT
>NW_024582473.1:987000-1012272 GCF_018398535.1 Haplochromis burtoni
ATCGCAATCGCAATATTGGGGCAAAAAATCGCAATTAGATTATTTTCCATAATCGTTCAGCCCTAGTATACATCAGTACATCTCTCCATAGTACATATTTGCTCTTTGTATAGCAATATAAACATCTATATACTTCACTTATTTGTACATAATCTGTACATAACTATTCCCACCTTTTATACTACCCTTTTCTGTATATAATCTGCTCTTATTGCACTTATTGCTCTTTGCACTTCTAATTAGATGCAAACTGTATTTCATTAGCCTGTATTTATACATGTGTAATGACAATAATGTGGGATCCTTGTACTTGTACCACATAGACGGTTATTTTTATGTATTTTCTTCTGATCCTTCAGAATTTGGTCTATAAAAAACAAGTGTGTGATGTGTGGAAAAAGCAGAGATATGTGTTGTGTATCAGCCTTATAATGTCGAGACAATGTTTGTGCCCTTATTACCCAGCCCTATGTCTGCCAGCAGTGACTTTATAAGGACAGTAAAATGTTAAAATGTCTATAAATAAAAATGTTGCCCTCTTCATCCCAATTTTTAAATAATTATTAATAATAAAAGCAATGATATCAAATATTTTACCATATTATGACATTTTAGCCTTTAGCTGCGCTGCTATGCTGTGTTTCAGTTACTCCATGAATTTGGCTTTTGTTTTCATTTCTGCTTCTGTGCTGTGAGGATATAATCCTCATCCTAGTTTAACTAAGTCCAGTACCAATATTCACTCCTGAAGACTTGGCCAATGTCAATATTTGTACTGGATTACATTTCAGTGTAGTATTTGCCTCTGCTCTATCCTCTGATGCAAGAATCGCAGACGCCCGCTGTGTTCACTGCAGCGGCTGAGCTCTGTGCTCAGTTGTTTTATTCCAGGAATCTGACCACTAGTGTTGTTTAAGCTTCACTTTTTTTGTTTCACTTGGGACTTCAACAAGTAATAAAGTAATAAAGACAAATTTATAAACACACAAGAATGGGTTGCAAATATTTGGCCCAATTACTTGCTTTTTTGATGTAACTGAAGCTTGAGTGTGAAGGAAGATAATCCTGTAATTTTCCTCTTCAAATCAAAATGGAAAACTGGACGTGTTGCGCTGTGTCTGCCCAGGAAGCAGTCATGTTGAGTGTCCATAAAGCTTTACATTAAGGTTGAGTAAGCTGAAATTAAATGAGTTTGTGTGTCAGACTGTCTGCGTGTCTCCTTCAGGATGACATTTACCTGAACCACACAGAGCTTCTCATGCGGCTGTAACATTATCAGGTAACGTGATCCGTCTCTGATCATGTCCAGATAGCTTGTTAGGAGGTTGTGACTCGGACTCTGTGTAACCCTAGTCTGCTGCAGCCGAGGTGCCGGCCTCTCGCACTTCACTGCTTCTTCCTGCTCGATGTGCTCGACTTTAGAAGCTTAGAAGTCTTTACTATCCTGCTAACTTGTGTTTGGTGTTTTACTTACTTACTCAGTGGAAAATCATTCTTTTCAGCCTGAATTTGTATGGAGGGTAATAAGGATGCCAGTTGACTGCACTCGACCAGGCTGGCGGCCAGAATCCTTGAGCTCCATCTGAATCAGCTGCAAAGCACCAGTTGGCTTGCTCTACTGGGACACACATAAAAAACCGAATTGATGCATAATCAATTCTTCATGTCATAGTTTGAGGGTCGTGCAAATTTGTGGACTATCTGTGAAACAGGGAACTAGGAGGTGGTCTTCAACTGTGGGAAAACTGGGAAACTATGAGAATAATGGACAGCATAGAGGTGGTTAGCCAGTTAGCCTTAACTTTGTAGCAACGTTGTGATACTGTATGTAATATTATATACAATGTATATTAAAAAATTTAAAAAGTTACATATAGCTCCAAACTGTAACTGTAACTGGAAAAAGAAGATGGGGAATTTTGAAGAGGAATCATGAGGAAAATGCTGTTTCTGCTTCTTTGACCTCCTTCAATTTTGCACTTGAAGGTCAGCGTACTGGTCATGACATGCTGCTTGTTACTCTGAAAATAGAAAGTGTTGTCCTCGGCTAAAGGAGGAGGATGATGATCACAGTTACATCATTGAAACTGGATCACAAGGTTGGACAGATCATTTACCAGGTAGTTAATGATCACACAAAATGATGCTAAGAGTTCTGGGAAATGCTTTTAATTCAGTGTTTTGGATTGTTAATCCAAAATTATCTCTCTTTTCACCTTTTTATGCCTTGCAGACGGTGGCAGGTCTCTGTGGTTGGCGCTGTGGGTCTGTTGAACGATCACTATATTGATCGCCATTGAATTTGGTCCTGATCTTTAAATACACTTCACTGACACTGGTAATCCTCCAGCTTGAAATGTAGACACATACCTTTTGGGTGACAGCTTTAGAATAAATTGGCATCAAATATGTTATTGCTGTAGTGTCCAGGTCGACTGATCAATTGATTTGTAAACAAATTGTGATTGGTTCCCTAAACTTTTACAGCGCAGTGGTTCAGTGTTCAGCACCGCCGCCTCGGGTTCTCGGGTCTAACCTCCTGGTTGACTGGGTCCTCTCAGTGTGCATTTTGTACATTCTGCCTCTGTATGCTTTAGTTTCCTCTCAAAGTTTAAAGATGTGCTTGTTATGGTTAACTGTTTAATCAAAACTGGCTGTAGGAGTGGAGAGTTGGTGGTTGCTTCTCTGTGTGCTGCTAAGCCTGTCCAGGCTGAACCTTCTCTTTACTCTGAGCTGGGATAGGCTTCAGGATAAAATGAAAACTGGCATCTTCAGAATTTGTTTCATTAAAAAACTGTATAAATGAATTGTTTCTAAGTCATTCAGCTTTTTAAGGCTAACTGGTAGCTTGCACTCTGAGCCTGTGCTGGTCCCCCTGAGCCCCTGTGTCCTCCTTTGATGACGTTACATTTTGGCTTTTCTGCACCTTTGTTCATTATATTGCTCAATAAAGTGGTTTATACTTTGCTAAACAATGGTAACTTTATTATTCTGCAAAATAAACCTATTTTCCCATCAGTGCTTATCCTTTATCTGGACTAATTCTGTATAACTACACGAAATTGAAAAGTATACCAAACAAACAAAGAGCTTTGGTCACAGGGGGCCATGAGAAGCACATTCTTGTGTTTTGAGTAAATATCACAACTTTTGGATGGATTAAAGTATACTTAAGTAAACTTACTTCTGCTTTGTAACTCTTATGGTAGGTGGAGTAGATATGAGAAGTGGCAAAGATGCACTATTTTCATATACCGCAGACAGATTTAAGTGGTTATTTGGAAACAGATGTATTATTAAACAGGGAATTATTGTCTGGCTTCAGTATCCTACCAAACATTTTGTTAAGTAGCTAATTACACCTGCAGGATTCCTTACTCCCGTTGAAAATATAACATTTTTGCTTTGCTTTGCCTTAAGCAGGTTACTGTTGGAGTAAGTGGAGCTCGCATATAACAAACAATCACTATTTTCAGGGCACGATGCCTGTGTGCCAGTTCGTCCTGTCATGCTTTCTCTGTCATGTCATCAGCTTCATCATCTCATCAGCTTCATCACATGGCAGAATGAGTCCACGATCTTATTGTGGCCTCACAGGGACTCTGATTGGCTCGTTTTTATTCCCTCCTAAGTGCTGATTGGTTAGTCACGCCTGTCACATGAAGTTGTGGCCATCTTTAACGTGTATGTATTAACTGCTGTTGACATGTTGTTTTTACAGCACTGGCTTGCTGACACTGGTGTTTGAGCTCCCTGCTGGTTTCTGCACCCGGGGCCACATCAGGGCTTCAGAATGAGCCGGAAAATCAAATCCTAACCCTTTAGTCTGAACACTTTCCCCCATAAAGACCACATTTGAGGACCTCCCTGTGCAGTTAAAGGCGAGTTTAAATAACTCTCTCTGGGTTTTTGCAAGGGTACTCGTAGTTGTACAAGCAGAGATAACCCTCACTAATTTCTAATGCACACCCAGTCGGTTTGTCCTGGAAGCAGACATGAAATATGACAAAAACTGCTCAGTTCAGAAAGTGGAAACAAAGGTTACGTCTAATAGGCAGCCTATGGGAGAAGAATTAAGGAAATCACTTGAAATTCTTGCATGAGTAAACCTACATTAGCTTAAAATGCTTTGTCTTGAGCATAATGATCTGCTTTATTGCTGCTAAGTTGTGTTCTTTCGTGGTGTGTTTTGGATGCTGTTTCTGGAACAGAGCAAAGCAAACCAACTCCTTTCCATGTTGCAATGTTTTTATTGTATTTAAATTAATGCCAGAAATGAGGAGTGCACAGGGTGGTAGTAGTAGGAGTGTTATTTTTTTTCATTAACCTCATGCTAAGAATGAGGTTAGCCCATAAACTTCTACCATATGTTTTCTCCTTTGTGCGGGCAGGTTTATAGCCTCTTAAATGAAAATGATAACAACAGTGAATCTACTGTAAGTTGCACAAAGCTTAACTTAGCTGATTACATGCCTACGCTGAGAAAAATATAAAGGCAGTGTTGTGTGAGCAGTAAGGGTGTCACAGTTTTACCAAACCAGAGTTTATGCAGTCACTGTAAAAAAAACAACAGCAATAACGCCCTCTGTCATTTCTGAGGTTTTACATATCAGGATGAACATCCATTCTTCCTTCAGCTTCCACTTACGTAATTTGGGGCCGTGGGGAGGCTGGAGCTTTTCCCAGTTGGCATAGGGCGAAAGGTGGGCTACATCCAGGACACGTCACCAATCTGTCGCAGGGCTAAACAGAGAGACAGACCGCCAACCAATTTAAAATCACCAATGAACCTAACCCCACTAACTGCATGTCTTTAGATTGTAGGAGGAAGCTGGAGTACCTGGAGAGAACACAGACACAGGGAGAACATCCACATAGAATTACCTAATACTTATCAAGTCAGAAAATTAATTACAAAAACCTCAGATGAACTAAAATATGTAAAATATTACACATCATGTTTCATTTTATTAAAACTAAACCTATAATAAAGAAGCAGAGTTTGAATAACTAAGTGCAGCCCATGATTCAGGAGCCTGGAGAGCTGGTTTTTGCAGCAGTAACATGAAGAAATAGTTTATTGGCCTTTCATATTGTTGTGGAGGAATTTTGGCTCGCTATTCTTTATATTGCCTTAGTTCATTCAGGTTTTCGGGTATTTGTTTGCGCACAGCCAATCAGGTTGAGGTCTGGACTTTGACTGGGCCATTGCAACAGCCTGATTCCGTTCTTTTTCAGCCATTCTGTTGGAGATGTGCAGCTGGGCTTGGGATCATTGTCCTGCATGACCCAGTTTGGGGACAGATTTTATCTGTCAGACAGATACTCTCACATTTGACTGTAGAAGACTTTGATATACAGACGAATTCACGGTCAGCTCAGTGGCTGAAAAGTGCCCAGGTTCTGTGACTCCAAATCATCACCCTTTCATCCCCATGCTGAGCTTGTATGAGGCGCTTGTGCTGATATGCCATGTTTGCTTTTTGATAAATGTGATGCTGTGTGATATCGCCAAACATTTCCACTTCCACTGGTCTTGTCTGTCCAAAGGATGTTGTTTCAGAAATTCTTCTGGTTTGTTCAGATGAAACTGTGCTGAACAGAGAGTTTCTCCTGGTAACCCTTTCAAACAAGCCATACCTGTAGAGTCTTTCTCTACTTTTACTGTCATGAACTTTAACAGTTAACATGCTAACTGAGGCCTGTAGATTCTGAGAAGTAGCCCTCAGCGGGATTTTTTGGGAATGTCCCCTCCTGGTCAAATTGGCGGCTGTCTTGAATGTTTTCCACTTGTGCATAAAGTTTTTTGTTGCAGAATCATGAACTTCAAATTGTTTGCAAACAGCCTTACATGTCTTAGGTGATGCGTGGCTGACAAAGGTAGGACCCAAACGCAGGACTCAGAACACAGACAATAAACTAATAGGTGTTTTTTTTATTAAACTAAAGTACAAAATAACAACACCAGGAAACTAAAACCTTTGCCACAACAAGGAAAACATACTAAGGCTACGTTCACATTGCAGGTCTTAATGCTCAATTCCAATTTTTTGATCAAATCCGATTTTTTTGTCTGCTCGTTCACACTACAAATAAAATGCGACAGCAAACGCGCTCTAGTGTGAACGCTCAAAGCAGCCCGCATGCGCAAAAGAAGACATCACACACAACGCACTCCGTTTATACCCAGAGCAAACAGTATTGTTTGACTGATGGCCCTTGATATAAAGACTTCAGACTTCACGTTTCCCAGTTTTTGCTTTAAGTTATTTTGTTATTTACATAATAATAAAAACAACCTAATAATTATCCTTATTGCTGTTTTAGAGGAGCGGTGCTTCAAAGGATAGTTGCAGATTTCTGTCAGAATCTACAGATTATACAGAACAAATAAAGTTATCACGTTTCTCCAACGTTGTCTTCCCAACAGTTTCACTGACATCTACACGGGATGGCCAGGAAGCGTTCGCGATGTCTTCTCCGGCACTGATAATTGGCGTCTGTCTTGTGTCAGTGACGTAAAAGACAGATTTAATGCGACATGACCGTTCAAACAGCAGTCGCTTTCTAAAACATCGGATATGTATTGGATTCAGTACCACATACGAAAGTGACCCAGATCGGATTTGAAAATATCGGATTTGTGCCGTTCACACTGTCATAGCATGATCGGATATGGGTCGCATAGGGTCAAACAAATCGGATTTGATGCGCTTTCGCCTGCAGTGTGAACGTAGCCTTAGAGGGAAAACAAAACAGCAAACAGAGAGAAATGCAGACAATATATACACAAGGAGGATAACGAGGGAAGAGGCCACAGGTGGGAACACAGCTTACACTAATCTGACTGACGGGAATACACATGAAACAGAAGACTATCAAAATAAAACAAGAAGTACAAACACTGACACCGAGACCAAGGTGCATGGGCCTGACACAGGGACCGGAGAGAAACATACACGAAGACAAGACAGACTGAGGAGGCAAAGGAACGAAACACAGAGTCTAATTTTGAGAGTGATAGGGACCAGATGATTTTTAACATATAAAGAAGATGTGCTTATTATTATCGTAATTAATATTATTCTTTCTGTCTTCCATTAAACTTCAGTTTAATTGTTTGTTTCCGCTCGTCCGCTTATCACCTGAATTATTATGATAGCTTTCACCAAACCAGTATATTTTATATACAGTATGTCAGGAATTCCCAAACTTGAGAATGCCGTGGTTCGCTTTGGAATCTTCTGCTCACCCAAACCTTTAATTACATCTGTAATTAACACACGAGATTCCTGAAATTCCACAAGCGCGATTCCTGATAACCACTGCTCCATTTCTCTACCACTAACGACCCACTAACTCTCCGCCAACAATCAAGACAAAGAAAATGCTTTTGAGCAATAAATTGACCCAATAAAAGAAGAATAAAACAAAATTTAATATCACATGGATTTTTGAACGTTTTGGATAAAAAATCATTTTCATGGTAATTTAAATAACCTCACGTGACCCAATCTCCAACCACCCACTGGTCTGCTGCCCAAACTTCTGTTTGTTGCTCATGTTAACAACCTGAAAAAGGAGGCATGCAGATGAGTTTCCATGATAGAAAACAGTTCTGCTGAATACACTATATAAGCTAACAAACTCAGAGAACTGATCACTCAGAGTCCTAGGCTAGCAATGACACCCAGTTTGTGGTTAGGCTGCTAGCCATGGTGCTTTGCCAGCCTCAACACTAGTTATTGTATAACCAAGTCCCAAAAACAGTCTTTGAATGTTGCTTTGCCACTTTGTCTTGTGACTGATTAATATAAAACCAGTCGGCTCTGATTCCCAGGTCATCCAGAAAAATTACTCGCCAGCAGTGGAATAAATGAGCAGTGGAAAAAAACCCAGACAAATTAAGCCTTCATTATAAAATTATTTTGTCCATACACATAAATGCATAGCTTGTTTCTTAAGCCCAAAACAATTCAAGTGTCTTTGCTAAGTCCTGCTTTCTTCTGTAAAGATAACCTCACATGTTGCGTTTATGATTTTCTTTTCATATGCTCTAATGTAGAGGAAAAGGTTGAGACATCCTTAAGAGTTTTGGGCCAACGAACCAAAAGAACAACATCTGTCCCATTTTCCTTCAGCAAAAGCTGCTGGAGTTGCAGATTAAAATCATAGATTATAAAAAGCAAACTCCCAAACAGAGGCTTTGTCCATTGGAAGTAATGCTGACTGAAATTTTGCATCGAGTTACACGACTAGAGGAACAGGCTAGACAGGAACTATATGAAGTAACTGAGCAAACAGCTGGTCCACCTGGAATTTAGCTGTTGTTTCCTTACAACTTTGTCAGTGTGATGATCAACTGATACTTTTTAAAGTAAAACAAAAAGTCTGATTCTGGAGAAGTGCCTTGCCATTTTTTTGAGGGGGTGGGGGTGTTATTTTCTATATTCTTTCTATTTAAACTGTGGCTGCTTTGTAGAAAATCTTCGTCAATCAAACCTTTTGATTATTAAATTGTGACTTTTGCTTTTCTGCTGCAAAGCTGAGCATTTTAACATGGGAGTCTACAGGGATTTACTTGCTTTTGGAAACAACCTTCAGTGGCCAGTAGAGGAACTGCAGCTTTTTTGCACTTGTGGATTTGTTCAATCTTTCAGTCCCAGAAGCTGATACTTAGGATTTTCATGCAAAATTTCTGTAACCGTTGCAGCAGAAAGAAACGCAAATGTTTGAATACAAATAGCAGAGTTGGAAGAAAGACACGGAGACATAGAGAGAGAAAGAAGGGAGAACTAAAGGACAGAACAGGGAGCGTCCTGGTCTTAAATGTCAGTGGTGCTGTCGCGTTGATGTTAATTGGTAAAGAATCTGGTGTTTCTTGTTGGCTCTGCTCCACGCGCACACACACAGTTGTATTTACCCTCTGTGACAGCAGGGCCTGGGGGGTTAGGTCTGGCCTCTAGCTGGTGACACTAATCTAAACAGGCTAAGTCAAATGAGGAGGAACGGTAACCCCCTCCCACCACCACCTCTGCGTGTGTGTCTGTGTGTGTCTCTTTTGTCTAAGTGTTAATGTGTAACTGTGCAGGTTCACAGGCATTCTGGCTTTTCCTGTTTGCACAAACCCATCGCAGTAATTGTGTCTTGTGAAGGTTTTGGTGACGCTGGAATTTCTGACTTAGTCGTTCCCATTTTGCAGCAGCTTTGATGGCTTTCTAAAAAATGTTTGACAGGAAGCTGAGATTGGGACCTCTGCTGTCTTCTTGTTCGGAGAAGAAGTGCATTTCTCCAATGTTTTTAATCTCTGAGTAGAAGGCTAGCGTTAGGTCAGTGAAGGTAGAATAACCTGACGCACTTATGTAACTGTAAACATGTTTTTAAGGAAATTTCATCATTTGCATTTGTGATGTATGCACATCCAAATGTCTCGCCCAGAGGCTGTGCATATGTGAACATGCTGGAATAATGTTCCCGACCTTCTGTTCTTGTAAGGCAAATTAGAAAGCAAACTATCCAAGCAGCGTTTTTCTCAGCTCTTCACGCTCCTCTGTAAAATATCCCTTTGTATTAGAATCAAAAGTGTAGTGATGGGTGAACCCAACTTTGTACTGATATGAAAACAAATACTGAGATGGTTTGGACATGTGCAGAGGAGGGATAGTGGATATATTGGATGAAAGATGTTGAAGATGGAGGTGCCAGGCTGGAGGAAAAGAGGAAAACCCCAGAGAAGATTCTTGGATGCTGTAAAGGAGGTCTTTCAGAGGGCTGGTGTTGGTGTAGAGGATGCTAGGCTGTGGCAACCCCCAAAGGGACAAGGGACCGCAAATGTAAAAATATGGTGCTAAATGAGTTTCTCATTTATCGTCAATGTCAGTAAATGAAGCAGTAACCCAGTGATGGATGAAACTGTTGGAAAACGACCACTGGAGTAAAGGGTTAACGGGAGCGCTGTCCAGCGAGGGTCAAGCTTCCTCCCACATCCCTTCCGACCTCCTGGTGGGAAACAGGAGGTCGGAAGGGATGTGGGCCCCACAGCAGGCAGAGGTTTTGTAGTTTCTCCAGCAGAGAGTGTGTGAAAGACTTTGATGGTGAAGCAGTGTCTGGCTATGGTGATGTGAATGCCGGTCACTACAATATCCATGTGCCCTACAAATTAAGAAAGCTTAGTATCCAGAGTGATTGCATGCCACTGTGACACCACATAGTCCACTGTAGTGTTCTGCATATTACACCTTTGAGACCTTTGGTGCAATATTCAAAAACACAAATTCTTTGTGTCACGTTCCGCACAGGAACATCATATTTCAACTGTTAAATTCTTAATTGTTGTAGTGGAATATTAGATTCTTGTCACTGTGGCAGTTTTCCAGAGCAGTAAAACATATCTTGGGCGAACAGCAGGCATGTCAAAGGGCCTGGCTGCTAAAACTTTTGCTTAATAAGCTTAGATTACTCCTTTTTATTTTACTGATTTTATGAAAACGACATAAAAGGCTAAGATCCTGTAAGAAAAGAAAACACTCTAGTTTTAGTTACATTTTTTCACATTTGAATTTGAAAATGAAATGGAGTGCCCACTTCGAGTCAGGGCCGAGTTCCTGCCCCAAGTGGAGGAGTTTAAATATCTCGGGGTCTTGTTCTGCAATTCTGCTGCAGTGATGCGGACGCTGTACCGGTCTGTCCTAGTGAAGAGAGAGCTGAGTATAAAAGTGAAGCTCTCAATTTACCGGTCTACGTCCCTTACACTCACCTATGGTCACCTATGGTAGTGACTTAAGGAACGAGATCACGGATACAAGCGGCAGAAATGAGCTTCCTCCGAAGGTTGGCTGGCCTCTCCTTTAGAGATACGGTGAGAAGTTCAGCCATCTGTTCAGCTGCTGCTCCTCCACATCGAAAGGAGCCAGTTGAGGTGGTTCAGGCATCTGACAAGGATGCCACCTGGGCACCTCCTGGGTAAGGTGTTCTGGGCATGTCCCACTGGGAGGAGGCCCTGGGACAGACCAAGGACACGTTGGAGAGATTATATTTTTCGGTTGGCCTGGGTGCGCCTTGGTGTTCCCCCGGACAAGCTGGAGGAGGTGGCTGGGGAGAGAGAGGTCTGGGCTTCTCTGCTTAGGCTGCTGCCCCCGCGACCCGGCCCCGGATAAGCGGAAGAAGATGGATGGAATTTAAATGTATTTATTTAAAACAGATAGTGCCTAATAATGACCATATTGTTTGTAGTTCCAGATATAAAAACAATAAATAAGAAAATTAACAAACTGTCAGACAATGAATAACAATCCAGACAAGAAAGACATAAAATTATAACATCAAAGTCCGCAGTACAATAAGAAAATACACTGTATTTCATTGCGATACTTTTTCAGTCTATGTTTTCAGACCGTTGAATTCTCTGGACGTGTAAAAAGAAGTTAGTCTTCCTCTAAGGTAATGCCCTCCTGACTGTATTTATCATCTGCTGCTGCTACTTACAGTATGTAGCATTTGAAGTGCAGTAAAGCCAGTAAGTATAAATCCTCCCATATTGTTTTCGTTAATATGCTGTTTTCTGCCTTCAGTGCCGCTCTGTCTCTGAGAATCATTTGTAAAGCAAAGGCTGCAATCTGCACTGAATTACATGTCAAAACAATTTCTTTAGCAGAGACTCTCCGGAGCTCCTCTGGAGATGATTGAATGACTAGCGGGCTGAGAAATTACTGTGACAATGAATGTGTTTCACTTATATGTAACCCATTTGTGTGTGTGTGTGTCTGTACTTCTATCATCCTCTTCTGATGATTAGTAATAAGCTGTGCTTATGATGACAGTCCAGAGGCTAAGTGCCGCTCATTGTCAGCTCCTATCAGCTCTGCTGTTTGCATTTGTTGAGGAAGCTCTGCCTTGTGGGTAAAATCTCTCTTCTACTGTCTCTTTGTACTTTGTCTTGTCTTCATGTGCATTTGGTTAAATTATAGTACGAGTGATAATCTGGCCTCGTTACTTCATGGTGTGTTGATTGTTATGATCCGAGTTGCATGTTATCAAAGCTAGCCGAAAGTTTGTGCGCTAAATGGCAGTTGGTGGAATTGAGGGTTTGCTAAGTGAGAAGATTGTTTTATGTTTTTTTTAATTGTATACGTCATGTAATTATGACAGAAATGCATAAGTTTCAGGTAAAAGAGTCCAGATCCATTAGCTATGAGCCAGTCAGAGGCATGAACTTCAACATTTGGGCTTTTTAGATGCTTCTTCTGATTGTTTTCAGTTCGTGAAGTCATAGTTCCTGAATTCTGTCAAAACGGAGAATTATTTGTTTTCTCAGCTGCAGCATTTTTGGAGCTTGTCTTTGTTAGTGGCTCAGATGACAGAATCTTATCTTGTTTTGGATGTTTCTTTGGAGTCATATTTTTTACTTTATCTAACTCATAGTTCAAAAATAGCCTTTCTTTATCTTAGTTTAGCTCTCAGTTTATCCCCTGAAACAACAAAGCATTTTAACTCGTCTCCATTTCAGCCAACTTTGTTCTGCCCCAAAAGCTTGATTCTGCTCATCTGGATCTTTCAGTGGGAGAAACATTTTGTCACTCATCCAAATGACTATTTCAGTCTCAGCTGAAGAAGGACATTTGCACAATGACTGACACTGGCATGCATCAAGCATGCATCAAGACAACTTTGTTCTGATTGTCTGCCCCTCATCAAGAAAACCCTTCAACAGGTAGATGAAGCTTTTGTGGTCAAAGCTGGAGCTGAATGCCCAGGATGACAAAATCGGTGATGTCACCTCTATATAGGATGACATCATACAAAGGGAAGAGAAGACAAACAGTTTGAAACTGTGCATTTAGGATAGACTGAAGTCTGAGCCTTTGGCTTGCTCAGTACAAGAAAAGCCATGATAGGCTCTTTAGCTTTGAACACTGCTGCAGAAGTGCTTCAAATATGTATTAAACAACGACCAATAGAGAAAAATAAATGACTAGATTTTTAGCCAGGAATGCCTTAGATGCCGCATCTCGTCCTAATTTCCACCTGTGCACTGATGGTTAAATCGAAGATCATTCTTTGCACTGTGCTTCTAAACTGTCAGCACAAAAAAGGCACACAGTTCTTTCACAGCTTTAATCTTTTGATCTTAGCCGTTGGTCCCCTCAGGCAAGTTGTTACACTGACAATTACTACAGTCAGGCAGCTCTGCAGCTGACATTACAAGAATGTGCAAGTACTCGACACCTTCCTGGTATGTGTATACTGACACAAGAGGGGCCTGTAACCTCTCCTTGAGGCTGCTGCTACAAGTTTAACTATGTACAGTCAAAGTCGATAGGCTTATTCATGTTGGAAGAAATTATTTTTTTATGGTATTCCAAGAATGTCAAATGACTGATCAGGCTTTTTGAAATTAGTAATCTAAATAAACGATTTTATTGTAAAGGTTTACTGTTATCTATCAGCATTAACATTAACTGCATTATATACTCTGACCGTTTTATTATAACACAGTTGTCAGAACTTGGAGTCAACATGCACTCATCATAGGCATGAATGTCATGGTAGTTTTGGTCCTGAAATTATTTCTTTGAACTGTTACACATGAATACATCTTTAATGACTTTAAAAAACTAGAGTTGGGTGAACAAGTTTGAATTTATTTTAGATTTTCTCTAAGGCTCAAAAGTATAATATATATATTATATATACTTAATTGTGCTAACTGTTCTACAGTGTCTTTGAACTTGACAAGATGAACACCTATAAGCTCCTCTTTAAGAATGATGGTTGACAACAGCTGGTAATTTCTCTTTGCTGACATAAAAAGCCACCAAAGTGAGTATTGTCAAAAAGCACTCATTGCATTGACCAATACTCAGAAAATGGGGAAAGTCCAAGGAACTCCGTGAAGATAGGTAGGAGAGTTGTAGATTTACAAAAGCTAGGAAGGTCTCAACTGAGATTTCCAGGAATTTCTAATCATCTGCTATTCATCTTACTTTTCCAAAGTCTCAAAGAAGACTCAAACTTCCCCCCAACATGAGAGAAAATTGGTTAGGATGTCGAGGAACAACCCAGGAACCAACAGGAATCAAGCCTGCCATGACCTGGAAACTGCTGGCACACCAGCGTCACTGTCGACAGAGAAGCAAGTTTTATATCGCCATGACTGAACGACAGTACGTGTCTGAGGAGAGGGACTGGGCAAAGACTGGGCAGTTTGGCCATAATGACAACAGGTGTGTTTGGTGGAGTAAAGGTGAGGCTTTCAAACCAAAGAACATTGTACCGGCTGTCAGTCCTATTTACAATTTGTGGACTATTATTAAAAGCTGGGTTGGTGCCAGGAAACCAACCCATTTAAATGAACTCTACTAATTCTGCCAAGACGAGTGATCAAATCCAGCCAGCCAGAATTATGCCAGAAGCTTGTTGATGGACAACGAAAGCTCTTGGTTCTCAGTGAGTTTCTCATTTTCACTCTGCCATGTTGAACTGCAGCTGCAATGATAGTTCATCCTCTGCTCGGAAGATCCGCTTGGACCTGGGCCGCTCTAACCAGACCCAGCAGCATTTTGAAAGCTGGATTGTTTGCACTATACACAGACTACATATTGAAACAAGGACAATTGGTGCTAACTGCTCTCTAATACTACTTAGCAAATTTAATGTTTGCAGCAGAGAAACATAACAATTAATTTAGGAAAGCCTGTGTGCAATACAAGGAGAAGCACTCAAGTAGTGTCCAAAACAGTGCCACGGATAGAATTCATATCTCTGGAAAACATTTGATATGATATGACTCCTCTGACTCATTTACTCTTCCTGTGACTCTTGTCAGTGGCAGCTCAGGCATGGAGTTATTATTCACGCACCGGATTGGGAAAGATTTGGACCAGTTTAAAAAAGAAATGTAGGAAAATCCATGTTGTTGATGTGTTTTTTCTAAATGGAAAATACACATGTATATCCTACTGTGAGTAGTAGTGCCTAGTTAAAGGGAAAAATCAGCTCTGCAGTTATAAAACAGCCTCTCATGGATCTAGGCGATGTCCTCTAAAGAGAAAAAGGACACATTTCATTAGAGGACACCAGGTCAGTCTGCCTGTACACAGTAATAACAGCATGATGGTCACAATGAATGCATTGTGACAGTGTAAAAGAAGCCTAGTTAACAAATAAGTACTAATTTGTTACAGCTCCAGTTTACCTGCCCCTTTATTTACCTTTTATGACTTGCATAGATTGTCCTCACTTCATGTAAATAACACGAAGCTTATGAAAAACAGACTGGAAATAGATTTGAAGTGATGTTTGGATATTCCCATTGCTGTTTGCTGCCCTCATGATTATCATTGACTGGAAGTCATGTGTTGTTTTGTGTTATGGTTCATTACCCTCACTCTGAGGACAAATAGATTACAGTAGAAATGAGAGCACAAGTCAACTGGACTGATGGAGTATAACACAGTTGCAGGAAAAAAGAATCAGATGATCCGCAGAGAGCTGAAAACAGAGCCACGTTTCACTGAGAGACCTGAGCGAAGCAGAACCAACTTGAATCAAAAGCACTTCAGCAGAACTAAATAGGACAAAAAAAGAGCTGAGCAGTTCAACACGGAGCAGTGCGGCGCTGCGAGTCACATTAAACTATATATTCTTGGCCACCCAGCAGCAGCGCATCAGCCACGGTTCACGGATCACACCCACAGTCACACACTAGAAAAGATAATCTAACCCGTGTTCAAGCCCACAGACTTAGCTTTGAGAAGATGCTTTTTATAGCTTTTCTCTCTGTATGTGTCTGTGTGTGACGCTGGTGGTGAGCCTGAGGAGACAATAGCCCACTTACAGAGACATAATCTTCCTTAAAAAAAGAAAGAAAGTTAGACTTCTTGCTGTTTTGACAAAGCAGAAACTCAACCATAGGGCCACGGAGGCTGAGGTGCTGGAGAGCAAAGCTATCTCAGAAGGCACAGTGTCACTGTAGGAGTTCAGTTTTGTCCAAGAGCACTTTCCTCTACATCAAGTATAAGTGAATCTTGACTACGATGCAAATCAGTACAGTTAGTGGAAGTGTTCATGTCTTGCTCCAAAGCTAGCATTTGCCCAATAGTTTATCTTCTCAGTTTTTTAATATGGACAACACATGCAATAAAAACCAACACAACCCCTGATTGGTTTGCCCAGTTTAGCTCTGTCTGTCAGCAGATTTGAAGTAATAATCTGGTGTTTTAGCAGACCAGTTCACAAATTAACACATTTCACAGATTATTTTCTGATGCCTTAATGTGCTTACAACTTAGGTTGGTGGTTTTAGTCCCTAAAGCCATTTTCACACATGAGCTCTCAATAAGGTTGGTAGTCTTTGCTTGGGACTGAACTTCCGCTTTACCCCATGTCCCGCCAGGACCTGAATGTGTCAGATATTTGCATTTGTAATTTTACCAGTAAATTTCCACAAACGTATGTGTGTCTGTGTCTTAGTAGATATTATCAGTGGACTTTAAACTTATGTTAATTTGTCTTTTTTGTGCTTACAATGGATCAAATGAGTAAGTAAGGTAAATATAAAGCGAGAATGGTCACTTATATTCACTCTAAATCAAAGAATGTTTGTAAAATCTGCTTACGAATAGAAAAAAAAGCACTTGAATGAATGTGTGTGATTAATTGAATGAGGCTGGTAGTAAAAGGTAGTCACTTTGAGTTTTCAATTGGATTGAGAAAGTATCAATCATTTGTGTAAGTTGGAAATGAAGGTTTTTAATTCATGCTGCGGATGGGTCGATCGATGATGGTCAGAGTGAGTCGCGCTAGCTTATAAACAAAACCATTTTTTTAAAAGTTTGTTGTCTAATGAATGCATTAAGTCTGCCTTGACTGTGTCCTCCCCACACAGAGACATATTTTAGAGATATAAAATTTTAATGAGTAAGCAGCACTAGAGCCCTAAAGTAGAATGAAAGAAGAAGCAAGCAGATGTTAAGAATTCCTACTGTGAGCTAATACCCATTGCATTGCTGTTCACTAACTACAGTAGGATGTATGTGAAGTAGGCTCTGCACTTTCTTTCTCATCATGCTGGAAGTGGAAAATAAACTTCCTCCTGTTGTGTTTTTGTGTTTGAATCATACAGTCTGCATTATGGAGGGTGGATTTCATCATGAACACTGTGCCCCCTCTTTCCCAGCAGCGGTGGTATTGGCCTTTGACAGTTGGCAGAGTGATGGGGGATGACTGGAGCCCAGGGTTGGATCATGTAGTCTAGCATGTAATGACTATATAGGGAACTACTGAGTCAGATGCTGAGACCAAAAAAATGCTGCAAACACTTATTATTATATTAGGTAACTGTTGGTTACAGCTGGTTCTGCTGCCCCCTTGTGGCAGAAAATCAAGTACTGCAGCTTTAAGTGTCAGAAACTGCAGTTCCTCTAACGGCCACTTGAGTCTGACTCCAAAAGGGAGTCACTCCCCATAGATTTTGTTTCGATGCCTGACTTTATATATGGAATTAACACGTCTGCTGCCTAAAAAACTGTGATTTCCATATAGTTCATTTCCTCAGGCGAGTCAGAGACTGTGGTGGGACACGCATGTTGGGAACAAACCTGCATGATCTAAATTTTGCTTGTGCATTTTTTCTGTGCTCAAACATTTCAGCACACACATAGTTACTGAGGCCTTTTGAGATTTGCTGTAGTGGGGAAAAAGAAAGGTCGTGCCATTTAAATGGCCGTTTCCATTGTCAGGTAAAGTTTTTAGTGCCAGTTTAGAGGCACTAAAACTAAAATACTCCCATGACAGTTTGGACCAGGTCTGATAAGATTTCATTTTCTGTTAACCACATGTTTGAGTAACGGCTAGTCTGAGTTTTCTCTGCTGACTTTGCTTTTTTTGATTTCTCGCCAAAGACTGAAACATTCGGCCAACCAACACAGAGTTACACCATTAGATGTTTTTATTCTTTTGCTTCTTTGTTTGAAGCTGGACTTCATCCTATTTTCCTCATAATTACTTTGTTTCGACATTTTCCTCTGTGCACTTTCTCTGTTTGCTTTTACTTTATTCTTGTAAGCAACACTTGATTTATTTGCTTGCTGTACTCTGGATATATGGTTGAACACATGAACACACATAGACGTACTAATCTAGCTACCCTTTCTGTTTATCTTCACAGTCTTTACCTCCTGACTTTCATATGCAGTGTCTCTTTCATACAAGCTTTGGCTGTGTTGTTCAGTTGCACAGAGCATGAAGGTGACGAGGGGGGAGCGGGTGCGATGGCATATAACAGTAGACAAACTCCCTTGTTTTCAATAAAGTGAACGGAACAGATCTCTTGATATGAGTTCACACAGGCAGATGTTTGATCACATGACACACTCGTGGATCAAATGCATGCTTTGTTTTGAAGCCCTCGTTGGCCGAGTCAACAATTTCAACACCTGAATCTCGTCCGGCGCCAGAAGATTCTGTTTTATTTCTTTGAAGGGTTTTTAAATCAAAGCACTTTGGATTTTTTTTTCAGTCTGAAATGGGAAGTGTTTGGGTCTCAAACCTGCAGCAAGCATATAGAGTCACTTTGTGAGACAAATGTGCTTGGATTGCAGCGTGCTGGATTTGAGGATATTTAGATAGCAGTTTATCCCCACTCGCAGCAGGCTGCAGGGCAGTAGGTATTTCTAAATGGTGTGAATGCAAGAGGTGGCTATGCAGAGAGGTGCTGACCAGTCGTGCATTGTTGTTCGGAAGCTGTTCTGTCAACATGGAAACCTGGTGAAACTGGAGCAGTGGCTACAAAGCAAGTTTACCCACTTTTCCTTATCTTTCCCTGACATCAGAAATCAGGCTAGGCGGTCACAAGAAGGTGGTTATCAACTCTTCAGTATAACCCAGGATTTCCAAATCTAACTGTGAGCACATTCACAAAAGAGGCAGTATTGGCATCACATGACCAGCTGAGAGCACGGACAGGTCTACTTACAGCAGTATAGACTATAAAATTCAAAAAATACAAAGGAGTTAAGTATGTAAGAACATACTAAAAGCGACACAGTGTTCATCTTTCCATAAAGTTTTGTAAACTGAATAAAAGTGACATGCTTTCTTATGCCAAAAGAAAATGACCACTGACCGGATGTGTAAGAACCATAAACCTTCTCTCTGTCTGCACACAAAGGTCCAAAGCAGCTTCCAGGAATGTCAGCTCTACTTTCTGTTTAGGCTTTGATTTTGTACATGTTCATCTCTTATCTTGAGCATAACTTAAGTGGAGCCTGTTAGTTCTGCACTATAAGTTAACATAACGAGATACCTCAGTAGGATGTGAGTCGCTGAAAACCCAGCGTTAACCCTCACTAAGTCCCAAATCCTGCATCATAGCACAGGCCCCTACTTGCTTAGAGGACAGGTTGTAATGGTCTGAGTAATGAGATGTGTTGGGCTCATCTTACTCATGAAACTGGTACTTGAATTAAGCTGTAAAAGTAGTTTAAAAAAAATGTGTATTTTTAGCTGTAGACATGAAGTTTCGGATATGTCCCGTCAGCACATGAGGTTAGAGACCGGATTAAATTTGGCCGAGTATCCGCTTTCCTTTTGACTCAGGTGAGAGAGCTGTCAACACTGAGGAGGGTGTAGCTGTAAGAAACAGGTCACATTTATCTCCACGTTTGACAAACATGTTTTTCTGGAGTGCATCTGCGATCGTGGGAAAAGGCGTGTCTGTTTTCTCACATCCATGAATGAGCAAGCCTGTCATGTTCACACACACTACCTAATTGCTCTTTGATTGTTTGACTGTAACAGGCGACTGATGGGATATCAAACACCTTAAATAAGCTCTCCAGTATGTACTTTCTCTTTTTTAATAGCTTCTTTCTGCAAAGTAAGTTTGAAAATTGTCATCTTAGTTAAGGTGCTTTAAGAAAGCAGTGAAAAGATGATGAAAGTGAAAATATATTAATGAGCTTTTCAGTTAGTGTGAAGCAGTTTCAGTGTGACACATCTCTTTAGCACAGACACACTCTCACACACACGCACAACACACACACAGACACACACACAGACAGACACACACACACACACACACACACACACACACACACACACACACACACACACACACACACACACTAACACACACACGCGACACACACACACACGCACGCACAACTCACTCACTCTCTCACACAGAAACTTCTCTCCACAGTGGATCTTGTTCTTTACACTTTGTATAGTCAGCTCTGTGGAGATCAGTAATCTCTGTGTATCAGCACCTTTATATGCAGTCTCACTGTAAAACTGTGATTACCTTAGTTTCACACACTGTGGCCCTTTCAAGCTCACACACACACACACACACACACACATACAGTGGACACAAAGGCGATGTTGTTCTGTCGAGGTCAACAATGCAGCTGGACAGAGACAGTGTGTCACAGTATCTGAATGGTGCTGTCACCCTCGGCCTGCACATGCTAATATGGAGTCATTTATAATGAACATGACACTGGGCATTATTTAAACACACGCTTCTTCATCTGTGCACACAAATGCACACTGTAGCTCTGTCCAGTTACCAAAAAGTAATGTTGGGGTAGTCATTTGTAAAAAATCACGCAGGTTTAAACCATTTAAAAGTCAGTTTGTTCCCACAGAATGGCAAAATTATGGAAGCCCTTTTCTGCCGCTAAAAAAAAAGTATCCATAACTTGAAATTCCGAGTTATTTTCTCAAAATTTTGACTTATTTACCTCAAAATTTTGACTTATTAACTCAAAATTTTGAGAAAAGTAACTCGAAATTTCAAGTTAGCATTGCCAGTCAGTATCAATCTGCGGGAATTACGTCATTTCCGTGTTACCCGGAAGCCCTCAGCTACAAATGCTACAGCTAAGCTACCAGTATTACAGCCAGTCATGAATGCACAAATTGCTGACTATTTTCAGCGTGGCTTCACAAATTATGAAATCCTTGTGTTAGCTGAATCGCATGGCGTTATTATCAGCAAAAGTACTCTCGATTTTTGAATGCGCATTCCTCTGCGCCGTATCCTTCTGGATAACAAGAAAATGACGTCATTCATGTAGATTACCGATTGGCAGAGCTAACCCGAAATTTCGAGTTACTTTTCTCAAAATTTTGAGTAAATAAGTCAAAATTTCAAGGACGATAACTTGAAATTTCAAGTTATGGATACTTTTTTTTGTGGCAGAAACGGGCTTCCATACAAAATACTACAAGCACAGTTATATTTACTAATATGACTGTAATAAGTAATAAACAAAAGGACCTTTGGATGTTCAGTCATCCTATTATGTTCTCTTAATTACAGTAGGTAAAGTCATTCATTAGTCTTTGTCTCTGCACCTACTCTACCCTGCTGTGTTATTATTATTATTATTGTTATATTTTAAATGCTTTCAAAGGCTCCATTAACCCCCGGAGTAGTAGCCGCCTGCAGCCTACTGCAAAGCTCCAGAGACAGACAGCGGCCAGCTTTGCTGTTTCTTTCTTTCTTTCTTTTTTAACAATCGAAGACTCATTTTGTTCGTGTATTTCATATTTTATTTGACAGTCCTGACAGACAAACTCACACACACACACACACAGACACACCCATCACATTACATCATGGGGAATCTTTGGGGAATTCTGATGCTGTCTTACAGAGTAACGGCAGCATGTTACTGTAATTCCATTCAGTGTGTTTCATGTTGATTTTCATTGTCACTTGTCATGATGATGTGCCAGTTGGTGCTAATGCAGATGAGCATTAGTGTGCTGTGCAGGGGGGTTTATTCTCCCACGCGTCAGTAGATTACATCACCGTCCTTCCTCTTCGATTTGAACATGATGATGTCTGTTTGTTTGTAAGCTGGCATGACAGCGTGACAGCAGGGTGAGAGCCTTGAAGGAGAGATGACAGAAAAAGGATGAGTGCCAGGCAAAGAAGGGAGGACTGGGAGGGCTGAAAAGCAGGAAACAAGGATGTCAGGAGTCGGAGGGCAGCCGGAGGCGGTGATGATGGATGGAAAGCCATGGCTGTTCTTGTACGGTTGTTCCTAGTTACATGTACGCTGCCTCTGTGCACGTAGTGAGGATTTTTTAAAGAGAGTTTGTGGGTTATATCTGTGTCTGTAAAATAAAACAAAACACAAAACAATGACGTACGCTGTGTCAATGCAAAGACCTCAAAACTCAGCAAAGAGCCAAGCCAGAGAGACATTTTTAATCAAATTAAAAGAACATTTAAACATTTATCGGCATTTTTTTTGGACCCTGGTGGTGACTGATGGTTAATGCAGCTCATTATTTTTATTAGTGCTTTATTTATCCAGGTAAAAAAATCTTATTGAGATTAAAAATCTAATTTCCAAGAGAGACCTGGCATCATGGCAGCAAAAGTCACATACCACATAGGTATATAACTTTAGTCCAACGTAACTCTTTGTTGTCCTGTGAGTCACTGTTAGGGATGTTTTTATCACCTGGAGCTGTAAAAATGTGTTTGTTTGTTTTTTAACTTGAAAAAACAACAAAAATTGTTAACCCCAAAAAACCCATTGATGCAATTAAGCTTTTACTAGCGGTGCACCAATATATCGGCCTATTGTTGTTGTTGTTATTGGCCCTGTTGACCGATACTGGCAGAATTTATGGTTATTATTAGTAATATTAGAATCAGAATCCACCATCCATCCATCTTCTTCTGCTTATCCGGGGCGGGGTTGTGGGGGCAGCAGCCTAAGCAGAGAAGCCGAGTTTACACCAAGGCGTTCCCGGGCCATCCGAGAGATTATCAGAATACTTAATCCGTAAGGAAATTATGTGGTTACAGTTGCTCCAAGACAATAAGAACAGTTACAGATTAAGGAATTCAATATATTACAACATTATAAAATATAAGGAATAGCTCTAATGTATACAACAGCTCAATTTTAAATATCCAGAATATTATATAGATTAAATATATATGATAGATCTTTTACTCTAAACTGTAAAACTTTGTTATTTTCATATTAGTTGCCAAATACTAAAATCCATCCATTTTCAACTGGTGAAATGTAAGAAAAATCATGGGAACAGCTATAACTACTTTCAAACAGACCCGTTTTTAAAAAAAAATAAAGATTTGTTTTCTTAGCACAAAAAGAATCAGATTTAGTCTTCTTTTGTATCTCCATATGAATATGCATAACCTTTGGGTAAGTAAAACCCTCCCTGTCTCTAGGAGTGGTGCAGCACTGGTCTCTATGTTTTGGTTTGGGGAACCACTCGCTACTCCAGAAATCCACAAATATATATTTTTTTCTGTCAAAGTCTCGAGTACGTTGTACAGCAAGTTGCTACTTAACTTATTTTTTTTATTTCTTCTGTAGAACATCAGAACACCTGAGATCTGATGCTACCTGCCATCACCATGGAAACAGAGGCCAGTCACATGCTCGAGGCGGCACTGGAGCAGATGGACGACATCATTGCAGGTAAAGGCTAGAAAGCAACAGGTGTAAACTTCGAGTTAGTGTTTAGAGGTGAGTGGAAGTCTCAGCATGTCATGAACCAGTATCTGCACACAGGTTGGCTTCTCCAGCACCGTGTGCTACAAATAAGCATCATCTGGTCTGTATTAATGCTGTAACACTGCTCCGTACTGCTGTTGTAATTTGGGCAATTAGTGATTGTTACTGAGAACTAAAGTGGAAACTTTGTGCATCAGCCACAGCAACATAATAAAAAAATGTGTTTGCCGGCACCAGAAGCATCCAGAACGTAAGTGGTATATTTGTTGCTACTCATAGACTATGTTAAAGATGGACTGAACCACTATGATGTCACCCACTCTGGTTCATTTTTACCATTCGGCCGTAAAAGGCTGATGAGGTATTGCTGGGTGGGTGAGGTGGGCACCCAAGTTTGTGAAAGTGATAACTCGGGAATGAAGCAACGCAGGAGTTTCAAAATGATACCGTAGGCGTATCTGCTAAACATCTTGGATGAGTCTCAGTGACCTCGACCACAAGGTCAGAGGTCAAATTTTCTGAAAATCTCTGAAAATCTTAGAAATGCTATAACTTAAGAACAATGCGATAAAGACTTTTTAAATTGATACGATAGGCGTGTCTACTAGGAGGCTGACAGGTAGCACTGTCCGTGGCCTGTATTTTAAAGCCTTGGCCTGAGCTTCTTGTTCATTGCTATCTGAAACCAGGAGTCAGCATGCTCATGCATTAGTGGCTTGTCAGGCAGAAAATAGGCCTGCTCTGAAGCATGCAATGCTTTATCCTCGTTCTGAACATTGATGGGGAACATAATTTACAAAGTGAAAATTATTTTTGGAGTATTTACTGAAGTCACATATCAAGGAAACCTGAGGGTGGTTTTCCCTTATCCGTCTATACAGCTGGAAGTCTGTGTTTTTGCAGCCAGAGTCGCTGCCCTTGTCTAATCCATCTGATTCATATACCTTCAGGCTTGTCGATTCATTTGTCAGTACTGGGTTTTCCCTGCACCCAAAATTGATCAGAACCCAGTAAGGAAGCAGACATGAGAGCTGAGTCGTTTGTGGCAACTGTATCAATAAAATCTTGTCAATATCCATCCCCAGTCATAGGTGTATGTGTGACAATGCATTTGTATTTATTTTTTACAGTAGAGCTGCAGGAAATGATTATGTACAATATTGATAAAGCTTCAACTTATGACAAGCAAACACATTGTCAAGCACATTATGTAACCTATAAGGTCAAAGGTCAAAAGGGCTACATGAGTGCAGATTGTTTACCATTCTTCATCCGTAAAATATAACTTACTAGAGCTAAAAATGATATAGTTCAGTGCTTGGGTTTGCTTTGAGTTCAGCTCATACCTTTTTTTGTGATCCATAAGTCAAAATTTTGGCCTATTATCTTAAACTTTTGACTTGCTAACCCCAAATTTCAAGCTAATTTCTCAATTTTGAGTTATTTTCTCAAAAGGTTGAGTTAATAAGATAACATTTTGAGATATTAACCCCATGTAACAGTGTAAAATCTCTGAACACAGCAGGTTAATAAATGGCAGGCTTGCAATGGTGAGACTGCCTCGTTTTCTGTGTTTGTGTGAATTTTTGTTTGTACAGTATAACAAAGTTTGTTGCAGGCAGCTCAGCCTTGGACAGAAAAGATTAGACTGACAGTGGGGTAAATGTTTAATGTGATCGAGCAGCATGATGTGGGAAAACACATCAGTTCAGTCACAGGGTGAGGCAGAGAACGACTGATGCGGAGGATTTCCTGTGAA
>NW_024582473.1:1012292-1066314 GCF_018398535.1 Haplochromis burtoni
AGAAAAAGTTATATCGCGATACATATCGTTATCGTTCTGTAAACTATTAGTAGTTACTTTACTATCACTTGTGGTGACTGATGAAACTGTTTTGATAGGGAGTTAATCATTTTTTGTAATTTTCTCATTTGCTGGATATCTGTGGGAACTTCAATCAATCAAGTAATTTTTAAAAATAACACTGTCAGTTATTCCCAGTTTTGTTAGTCGAGGCAGTTCATCAATTGAGAAAATAATCAGCAGATGAAATAAAATTGCAGTTGTATTCTCACAGTTGCCCTGCGACTTATTTTCACACAGACAAGTGGAGAAAAGAGGCTTTACTGCTATCATTGTTGTAATTGTTGTTACTATTTGCCATCAATGTGCTGATCTCACCCAGGCCTTTGAGCTTGCTGTTCCGGCTCTCACTGACCACAAATAGAAAGACATAAAAAATGCCATTAGCGATAGCATCAGCCAGTCGCTAACGAGGAAATTAGAGCCACTTATCAGGAATTTAGATATGTCGGTCATATTGCATTCCATGATCAAGACAGCTTTTTCTGTGCTTTTGGGGTCGAAAAGCTTCTTGCGGTAATACTTGTGAAAGCACTCTGCTGGTTAACGATTTTGGTGTCGGTGTTGTTTTTGATCTGTTTGCAGGCAGAGGAGCAGCTGCAAACCTTTATCACAGCTACCTTTTAATAAGTTGTCTATATGCTGCCAGTCCTGGGATGTAGATGTTATCAGACGCAGACGGGTCACAGAGTAAAGGCTGTTAATGGTGCAGAAATAAATTATTAGAACTACCTCTGAAATTAAAATGCTTTACAGTTGTAATCAGTTACATACACATTTACTAATACAAGGCCTTGACGGTGTACTAAGTAGCGGGCAACTTGAACTTGCCATTGCATCACAATTTGCATGCTTTGCTTACCTGACATTCAATTCAATTCAGTTTTATTTATATAGCGCCAAATCACAACAAAAGTCGCCTCAAGGCGCTTCATATATACAGAGAATAACCCAACAATCATATGACCCCCTATGAGCAAGCACTTTGGCGACAGTGGGAAGGAAAAACTCCCTTTTAACAGGAAGAAACCTCCGGCAGAACCAGGCTCAGGGAGGGGCGGCCATCTGCTGCGACCGGTTGGGGTGAGAGAAGGAAGACAGGATAAAGACATGCTGTGGAAGAGAGACAGAGGTTAATAACAGATATGATTCAATGCAGAGAGGTCTATTAATACATAGTGAGTGAGAAAGGTGACTGGAAAGGAAAAACTCAATGCATCATGGGAATCCCCCGGCAGCCTACGTCTATTGCAGCATAACTAAGGGAGGATTCAGGGTCACCTGGTCCAGCCCTAACTATATGCTTTAGCAAAAAGGAAAGTTTTAAGCCAATCAATATGAAACCCAGCTTCCAAACTGGCAATTTATTTCATGCAATTAGAGCTGGGCGATATAAGATTTTTTCATATCACGATATGTTTTTTTCATTTCAGGCGATAACGATATCTATCACGATATAAGCCAAATAACTATATTTGTAAGATTTAAATGTGCCGTTGCTCACAAGTAAAATGTGAAATAATCAGCAGCTTGTTTTTATTTAAATATTTATTTCCCATAATAAGTTCAACAGGGTAGATGTACTTAAGGAACATGAGACTTTTTCAGATAAATAAAGGCAAATATTGCAAACTACACAAAAGGCAGCCGCTAAAGCGTTTAAGTTTCAAAATAGAACAAACGAAACAGACTAAACTGTCAATTCCACTTAGAAACAAAATATTAATTCTAAAAATAAATCTTAGTTTGTTTTACAGAAGAACAGACAAAATTGACTAACTTTTGTCAATATCAAATAAACTGAGAACTAAAAGGAAATTCTCAATCTCTCCTTGTTGTATAGCTGAGCTTTTCAAACAGTTTTAACAGTTACTTTAGTCTGACAAAAGCCGAATGACGAATTAGCGCTTCCAGTCAGAGACTGAGGCTACGTCCACACGTACACGGGTATTTTTGAAAACGGAGATTTTCCGTTTTCGTTTTAAAAAATAATCCCGTCCACACATAAAGGCAGAAATGAAGGAAAACGCTGCTATGAACATGCCAAAGCAGCAGGTGGCGCTAGATTCCTAACCGTGCAGAAATGTTGGCCAATCAGAAGTCTAGAAGCCTCGGTGGGAAAAAGTAAACAAAGCTGGGGCATAGAAGCAGAACCGAGTCGTATGTGTGGAGGGACAGTAACTGTGTGTATATGTAAGCATTTAAACACTGCAGAGAGTAGAATTAACAGTAACAGTATTGTAGAAATTCATTTCACCGAAACAATAACGTGGCGCACAGTGTGACGTCAAAAAATGCGCACACCTTTGACGCTGCGTTTTCTCCGTTTTTCTAGTCCACACGTAAATGCAAAAACGGAGTTTTCAAAAATCTTCGTTTTCAGTGACCAAAAACGCCGTTTACGTGTGGACGAAAGGTGCAAACGCATAGAAAAATCTGCGTTTTCAAAAATACCCGGGTACGTGTGGACGTAGCGCATGCACCAGTTTATTGTATTTCCAGACTTGCTTTCGGCACAATTTACAGTGCACGCTACTCTGTTTTTTGTCAGACTTGAAATAGCCGAAATACCTTCACACTACGGAACTTCTATGGCTCTTCCGTTCGACAATCTCTCCGGCATTGGAACCATCATCTGTTTTCTCTTCGGTAACCTTCGGTCACGCTCGGTTGATTTTTCTAGTCGGCACACTCATTTCCTCCATTACCCGGGCGGTACGTGGCTGGCTGCTTCCCAAACAAATACACATGTGCGGCTTGGCACTTGTGCTGTACGTAACAAGTCACGTGACGTGACGCTGCGGCTGTGATTGGTTCGGCTCTGCGCTACGTAATTTGGATTGGCTGTTCTTTTTTTTTTTTTTTTTTTAAGAGGACAAGAGCGGCGAGGTCTATCGCGATAGTTTAATTTTTCTATCGAGAAAAAGTTATATCGCGATACATATCGTTATCGTTCTATCGCCCAGCTCTACTTTCAATGTGATTTCTAAAGTAAAATTCTAAATTGTCAAGTGTTTTAAACAATGTAAAAGTGTATTATTATAGCTCAGTGTTGGGGAGTAACAGAATACATGTACCGCCGTTACGTATTTAAAATACAAAATATGAGTAACTGTATTCCGTTACAGTTACCGTTTAAAAAGGTGGTATTCAGAATACAGTTACTTTGTTGAAATAAATGGATTACACGGCGTATTTTCCTGTTTCATATGTTAGGCTATGCCCTCTCTATGTTTGGTAATTCCACGCTGGTGGAAACCCAAACAAACCACGCATATAAAGGCTCTAATGCCTGTGTCTCAATTTCGGGCCCGCATAATGACGTGACGAAATATTTTTAAAAATTCTTATTCAAAAAAATTATTCAATATGAAGCAATGAGAGTGGAAGCATGTAAATATAATAATAACCACTGCAGCCAAGAAGAGTGCCTGACGAGCCCAGTTGTAAGTAAGCTATTAAGACTCGACTGTACGCTGTGTTCATGTTTTCCTCCGAAACAATAAGTTCGTTGGAGCAGCCTTTCAACGCCTCTCTCTGTCTCTCGCAAGCAAAGTTGACCCAGACAACAAAGTAAAGCTAGTTTTGGCAACGAGCCTGACACGAATCCGACGTATTAGCCAGAGGTCCCTTTACTACGGTTCGGAGCCGCGGACCTGTTTTATATACGAGATCGCTGCAAAAAGTGCAGCCTTACCTAATGTCCACCTACTGTTACTCATTTTATATTAAGATTTAAACATCTAGTTGGTAGTGGTATGGTGACTATCCTTCAGTAATAGTAATAAATCACACAGCAAAAGCATGATAATATATTAAGTAATCCAAAGTATTCAGAATGCGTTACTCTCATTGAGTAATGTAATGGAATACGTTACAAAATACGTTTTGGGGCATGTATCTGTAATCTGTAGTGGAATACATTTTGTAAGTAACCTTCTCAACACTGATTATAACACCCATATCTCCAGGGTATAGTTATAAATGACAAAACAGAACAAATTATAGCCCAGAAGCACAACTTTAACAAAAAAAAAAGCAACAGGAGACACATTAAAAACACTGTCTCCAAAATAAAACAGGAATCGGCTACAAGTGGGACATGAGACCGTGGACAGGGCAACACAGGAAGCACAGGGAACAGACACAATGAAGGATATCAGATTAACTCAACACAGGAAGCTAAACCTTTCAAACTCTCTATAAAATCCAAAGACCATGACAAATAAAAAAAAAACAACAACAACTTTTGTTTGATAAAGCTTTTGTTTTTCTCATTTTTTTCCTTATAGTGCAGATAAAATAATTCACTTTAAGAATGCACAGCGTTTCAGCTGAAATGTCAGCGATGATCTTTCAGAAACATCGCACATTAGAAGCAGTTCTGACATAGATACCAGCTCAGTGGTGCTTGAGCATCCTAGATTTTCTCTCTGCTTATTTTATTTCAAATAAAGTAAGCCCACAGATGTGTAGCTTAAACTCAGCCTCTTCATGATAAATGGACGCAGGTTGTTTCTGTTGCGTGCTCTTTTGTTAATTTTGGGCTCTGTTTGCTGTCTGAAGCCTCTGCAATGTGTGGCTGTTGTTTTAGAGCCACGATTGCTTAAGTGCATCCAGATGTTTGTTAGCGTGGGCCATACAGTGCAGGGAAATGATCCAGGTGACACATGGACGGTTTGGAGGCCATGTATTAGAAAGATGTATGGCTCTGATTAAAGTTTGACTTCCTTAGTAATATTAATGTCCTCTAATCCTCTCCTCCTCCATCACTCACACACCAGGTTCAAAAGCAGCAGCGATGGAGTTCTCTAACAGCATGTATGACCTGGGTTCCCCCGTCAGTGCTGGACCGCTGCAGGTCCTTCAGTTAGCTGAGGACCTCAAACTTTCCTTGGAGCTTCGACCCAGCCAGGAGGAGCGAAACAGCCTCCGAGCACAGCTGCCTGCAGAGACCGCACAGGCTCTTGTAGACTGGCTGCAGAGTGGAGCTGTGAGTACACCGTGTGATTCATTTTGATGTTATCCGTCATTTCAGTGTTGATCGTCTTCTACAAGCAGTGTTTATGCACAAAATTGTGGCATCAAATGGAAATGTGACTTTTCCTTTGTCTGTATTTGAGTTTGCATCAGAGGATTTCAGTGTGATTGATCGGCTTTGACTCTTTATGCCATTGTTTGCCCCGTGTTTAGTCTCTGCAGCTGAAAATGAGCATCATTCCAGACTGGAGAGTCTGCGCAGCTCATTTTGTTATTCTCGCCTTCTAAGCGTGAGAATTCCTGTGTTCTTGTTCCTGTAAAGCATTTTTATATATTTGTTTCTTCTACATGAATTTTCAGGCCCTTTATGTTTGTTAGTGCACGAACGAGGCTGAAAGGCATTTTACATGCACCAAGTCTCGATGCAGCCTTTCCTCTTATTAGTGCGGTTATTTAACAGTCTTGGATGTGTATACAGATTCTTCCATGAAAAATCAACAACTGACTGTTTTTTTTAATAGACTGATAAAAATGTTCATGCCTTTATTAAATACTTGTTGAATATTTAATGTGCAAAGAAACCATATTCTGTGGGGGTTTCAGCGTTGACTCACATGTTTGTGGTGATTTCTTCTGATGTTTGCAGGGGAAACCTGAGCCTAACAAAGGCATGAACTTATTAGTACGTCTTTGTGTACATGTTCAATATCTCAGGTTTTCTGACATACTCGAATTACATCTCACACTTAGAAACTCAGGTCATTTTAGCAAGATGACAAGCAAGCAAACACTCCCTTGCTTTCGTGCTGAGGTAACAATTATTGTGTAGCACATACTCGATATTTAATTTACTTGCAATGAACTAAAGTGCTGGACATTTTCTCCCAAATTATTATCAGCTAGTTGAAAAGTCAGCTCGACAACTGGATTACAGTTCAGTCTGAAGTATGACCGGGTCAAATACCTGTGAGCTTAATGCATTTGATATTATTTTCTGTATGAAATTAAATTAGGCTGTGGCTATGTGATGGCAAAATGACTTCTGACTTGTTGTCGCTTAAAATCCCACAGCCAGGGCTGACAGAGCCACAGTCTTAAAGCTGACGTTAGTTCATAAATTGGACACGGTATTTGTTAAATTAATTTTTATTTGTGTACAGAAATTCCAGTTAAGCGCTGAACAGTGGTCTTAATGTTTCTGATATAACATTTTCATTATGTTATATTGTATTTTTCTTCAGCATATAGTGATGTGAGTTTTTTAACCTTTCCTGACAATCCCGGTGACTTATTTCCTCTTCAGGAGAACCAGGGGGGAAAAAATCAGACTAATAACTCATCAAAAACGCAGGAAAGACTCGAAATTAAACGCAGGTCAATGGACAAGGTTCACAGATGTCTGTACAAATACTGCATGCAATGCTGCTTAAATGGAATTTTGCATAATTCATTGCATTCACACATTGTCAGACTCGCAGTGCTAGCTCCAGCAGCCTTCTTTTCTTGCAGGTTCACTTTTTCACTCGTGCAGAATGCGGTTGCACACTTGATACAGACTACATACAGCAGGGAGGAATCACTCATGTTTGTACAGATGACTCTCCACCTGGAGTGCTACCATCTACCGGCTTTGGTTAGTGGCAGGTGGTTGTTTAACATCATAGATCCAACAGCTAACTGGTGCTGTTCATTAATAAATTAGGAGCTGTTGGTTACATTCACCCACGTTCTGAAAGGGGGACCCTGAATGTGTGTACTACAGCTGTTGTGATATTTCAGGCTGGATGTAGCGATGAACAGACAGACTGCCATCCGTAGAGCTGGAGCGCTATCAAAGCTGAAAACACACTATTACACGCTTTGTGAGATCTGTTTCGCCTCTCTCAGTAAACCGGGAGTTCATTGAGCTGTTCGTTTTAAATTTGCAGTGAGACTCTCGCCATCCTAAGAGATTACACAGATGGGTTAGAAATTTGCACTGTATGCTCAGTGTACATGTCTCTGTGGAGACAAGTTATGTTTACTTGCACTCAGAGCAGGGTAGACTGGCTGGAGATGCAAAAGTAATAGCAGCCGATTTTTTGTTTGTTTTTTTTAGAGGAGGATAGCATCTGAAAAATGAAATCAGACATGCAAAATGTTAACAAAAAGAACCAGATGTTTTGTTTTTTGTTGAAGCCTCTCTTACAGGGTGAATATTTATTGTTGTAGCAAGTAGATCGGAATGCATAAGTAAAGAAAAGCTGGATTCATCTGTTCGGTCAGCAGTGATTAGTGCAGGAGCGCTGGTTCAGGATCACAAACAGACTGCTTTCATTAGTGCTTTTTGAAAGTCATTCAGATTCAATCCAAATCCAACGCATGTTTCTTTAATCTGCATATTGTGCGGAGGGTGCTGTAGCATATGCTAGTAAAGACGAGGCTGCCTGCGTCTCAGAACTAACGGAAACAAGATGTTCAGCTTTGAAGTTGAGTATGATCATATTCAGTGATTTGACAGTGAGGGAACTCACATGCAAGTATTGCATTATCTAGTGTTTTCACAGCATGGGGACAGTTGCCTTGGGGTCAGAGGGGTCAGCCAAAAGGTCAGGAGAGGAGGAAGAGGAGAGGAATTTGGCTGCTGTGCTACAGAATAGTTATTCTCTGCTGCACAAGCTCAGCATGTCTCTGTGAGGATGAGCTCAGGGCTCATTTGGTCTCTGTCCCAGTCCGACACCACGTTTCATCTATTCCTGCTTTCTTTCTTGCTCGCTTCTTTTCCTTTTTTGGTTTCCTGCTTGTTGTCGTGCTTTTCCTACAAAGTCATACTTGAGCTAATTTGGCATTGACAGCTAGACATATACAGTGTGCCAAAAGACAGGACGATACAGTAAAGTTACCCTCCCGATGTCTGACTATAGCTTTGATACATCATCTGAAGTTTGGTTATATATCAGTGAGACATGTTATCAGGGTGTGTTTTGCTCCACATATATTAATGAAAGCGTTCCTTTTCTTTTTTACTGTTTACACTAAAATACGTTTCACATCATGGGTTACCTCTCAGCATGTTTCATCTTTATTAACCCTTTCATGGATTTCATCAAAAGGAGGAAATAAGCGGAGAGATTTAGGACAAGTTCCATTAGGTTCTCCTCAGAGACATCATTACATCTCCATTATTATCAACTTCCTGTGCAGCTTTCCCTCCCTCACACCCTGTCTCTGTCCTGTGTGGCCTCTCAGCCTGTCCAATATCTCTGTTTATTGTTTACTCTTTGCTATTTTACCCCCTCTCCCTCTTACTTTTCCTTCATCCATTCTTTTTCCCTGTAAAGCTACTGTTCTTGCTCACTGATACTTTGCATTTATGGACACATTCCATTTAGTTTTTAATGCAAGCTTGTCTGTAAATGAGGTAGTTTCTATTTAGGCACTCAAATGTCTGTCGAGAGGATTGGATTGCTCAGGGCTGCTGCTGTAAGGTAGGTCTAACTGCTCCAATACATTATAGCAAATGTGGTACGGTTTGATGTTTGAAACCTTGCAGCTCAGGCGGATCTTTTGGTATTTTGTGAAAAATGTAGTTTTTTGACTTTCCTGCTTTTGTCATTTATGTGAGGTTTTTTTCTTCTTCTCTTGCCGAGTTTTGTCCTGCAGCAGTGCAAAGTTTTACCCACAGTTATTGAGATGGAAAGTAGATCTTGGAAAGCAGCGTTTTGAACTCCTACTTTGTTTCAACAGCAGATGTCTCACATGTTGCACTCAATCACTGGCCAAGCCTCCCTCCACCCCTCCCTTCCTCCCTCTTGCCTTCTTTGTTTCTTCCTCTCTTTGATTCACTGCTGCTTTCCTCCACAGTGCTGTCCCACTTTTCAGTCCAAGTTCAGTGTGATGTGCACAGTGTTGTACGTGACACTTTTGTCTTTATTAATGTGTTATTTTAATTCATAAGCAGCACGAGGTGGGTGTTTTACAATAAGGTGCTGTTTTTGGTCACCATTTAAAATCTAACACTGTCTGGAGGTTGTTAATCATCTTCTGTGCCAAAGGCTTTTTCCCAATGCATTAATGCAGTATCACTCCAGTTCCCTGCTTCTTCTTTTTAAGCATTTTATTTAAAATGAATACTCAAAGAGGTCAAGGTAGAAGAATTACTTGTTCTTTCTGTTCCTCTCCCTTTGTGAGTTTAAAATTTTAAGCAAAAGCCAAAACTGTATTTGATCCAGACTACACCGTTCTCTCTTCCAAGTGTTTTCATCCCTTTGAGTCTCCGGACCACTGCTTTTAAAAAAAAAAAGGTCTGTGGAAATGTATTTCTCCTCATCCACATCGTCCACTGGAGTCCCTTTGGTGGTTACTACACCCAGTTTCACAAGTTAAACTGCAGATGCTCATGAAGAAGTACACACAAGGTGACTTTAAGTTAAAAGCACTGTGTCAGCGCTGAAAGCTGTAGAGGAGACAGGAAAATGACTTTGAGGAAAGGAGAAGAAGCAAAAATAAACACAAACATGCTTTTCTTCAACTTGGAAAGTTCATGCATTAATACAGAGTGTTCAGTTCTTGCGCTGACCGTCTTGTCAAACCAAGCAGATATCCTAATCTAGCACTTTTTCGAGTTGTGTATTTGTAGAAGGTTATTACTAACTAAACAAAACAAAAACCATTAAAAAAGTTTCTCGTAAGTTATTTGAGTCAGTAGGTCAGGGATTAAGGAGTTAAGTGTGGCATTTCTTTACAGGAACAGTGTCTCACTCAGTCTGGATAATCCACAGTCAACAGTTTCCAGAGGGACTGTTCCTGTAGTGGAAAGCTGCTAACATTGCCTGAAAATTTCAATAGCAGATGAACAAAAGCCTGGCAGATAATCAAGGCAGCTAGAATGTAAGGCTGGCTGCTTCCTCTCAAGCTCATCCTGTCCACCTTCTCCCCCCTTCCGTCGGCTCTTTGTTACTTCGGGAACATGGCGCGAACAATTTCTCTTCAACGATGTAATCCGATAACAACTGATCTCTTTACCCCTCGGCTTCCCGTGGCTGTCATGCGACCGGCTATTGTAGTTAATAATACAACAGCTTCTTGCCATTTTTTGTGTTTCTTTTTATCGCGGTGTAACTGATTTCAATTGAAAGCCTGCGTGCGCTAGTACCTCTTGCCACGAGTTCCCAGAATCCTTTGCGGTTTTACCCCTGAATGACATCACATTTTCAATCTCTATAGCCTGAGCAACAGGATCAGAGTCAGTTGTGCTCTGCAATTAGTCTGCACCCCACGGCCTTCTCTCCAGAGCATACTTCATGGTGAAGCACATGTAAACACAGGAAGCATCATAAGTGTATTTCTGGCAGGAAGTTGTGATAGCCGGTGACGGCTGCTCATTACTGCTGACCCAGAGATGGTTGTCTCCTGTGTTCGTGACGCAGATGAACATTTTCAGTTTCCCCAAACCTGCTGAAGAGAAAATATACAAAAAAAACCTGAACTCTTCGATTTTTTTATACATAGAAATACAACTATACAAGTTCTTTCAGCAGAAACTGTCAAGAGTTTATTAAAAATGAGATGGAATGAAAGAAAATAGGTCAGGATTTTGTTTTTACAGAGCAGGGTCCCCGATTTAATGTTTTCACTCAGTAGTTTATTATTTTGTTATATTTCTTTCTTTGTTTTTGTATTTTACATTGAAAAATGGATTTGTCTATAATACAGCCATGTGTTGACAGAAGATGCCAGAATACTCTGTGTAGCTTAGGACCCTATTTAACGTTACACATAGTTGTGCGATTTATTACGGCTTTTCTGCCCGTCCTGCAGGCTGACAGTTGGTAGGAGTGGGTAGAACTATTAGGAATTAAAAAGTAAAAGAGAAATATCGGGGTGCTGTTTTACCCTCAGCTGATTTTGGTCCCCCTTTTGTTCTCAAAGCACAGTAGGTTAAAAACCATTCACTGCATATAAACAAGGTTAACTGTGCTATAGACATTCTCTTCATGTCTGGAAGACAGACCTAAACATGGAGACCTTTGACAATCTCTGAGAGTGACTGCAGTCGTCAGGCTGTGACTGTGTGCAGGAATGTTTGCCCCTATCAGGTGACCTGAGCTTGTGATCAAAGTGGTCATGAGTGTTCAACAGCCTCAGGGTGTAGGGAACCAATTAGTCACCACAAGTTGTGATGAATTAGGAGCTGGCTTTGTCAAACTGAATGTGTCCAGTGTTCGATGGTTTTTCGTGTGAGCCGATTTAATGCAAGTTTGTTCGGCTAATGTCATCTCATGGTGCTGCGTGATGGTGATTATCTCTCTTGTTCACAGTATTCACAAAGTATTTTCCTTTATTTGATAAAATACTGCCATTTGGTATGCAACATAGTATTGCAAAATATTGCAATACTATGTTGTAGCTACATGCCACCCTGTAAAACGATTATATTCACTTATCTCATGGGGTTTAACAGTTTTCTGCTTCATTTGAAAAACCTATTATGTGTTTCCCTTTCATCATTTTTATATTTTTCACCATTCTTCATGCCCCTCCCCTTAACTGAGGACAGAACAGAATTTAGATAGAGGTATTTGGCAGTTAGGCTCTGATGGCCGTGTTGGTGTTAGAGATTAGAGCAGGACCTCCCGGAGGCTGCTGGTGGAGATGAAGCTGGAGACTTGAATGGAGACTGAAAGATAAGAGGCAGTGATGGGGAGGAGGCAGATTGCATGAAGGCGACTGCAAAGGAGAAAGATGCACAGTGAGATTTAAAGTACGCGGCGTGAATGCTGATTGGTCTGAACAAGGCTGGGAGAAAGATGATTGGACTAGACCACTGATGTCACAAACAGCTTGACAGCTTGTAAAAGTGGAAGAGATTTGAAGCTCAGATTTAGCCGGCAACACCTGGGAGCAGACAGATGTGAGACTGTAGATCTACCTTATTGAACTTGCGCATAAGCTTCGTTAAAATGATGCATGAGACAGACCTTCTGCTTGAGCATGCACAGGAGCGTGAAAGAGGCAGAAAGGTTGTATTAAGAGACAAAGTTGGAGGAAGAAAGTGTGGCCATATCAAAATTTGCAGTATTTTGACATATTACAGCTCTATTTTCAGTAATACAAAACATGACTCCATGAAATTACAGTTTACATCCAACTTTTTTTTACATTTTAGGACTTGAATCACTTGTAATCACCTGCACAAAAGTGCTATTTGTTACTGGGGTTTGTGTGGCTGTAAATAAACTTGCCGTTCAGACCAAATGGCTGAGATTGTTGTGGTGGACTCTGTAAAATACACAGGAAATGGAAACCTGAGCTAAAGGGCTTAAACATGTGGAGGATCACACACAGAGACAGACGAACAGGAGGCAAAGAAAGTGAGCCAGCGTCTCCCGGCAGTGTGACTTAATTAAAAGAGCACACGAAAAAAAAGGAGGGAGACGGACCTCCTGGCATGATTTGTGTTTGTGCTGACAGTACAGCCTGTTGCTGCTTTGCCCACTTATCTGACATCAGATGCTGCTGCTTTAGAGGCTACATATGAGAGAGGAAACATAGGCCAACACTGAGACACAAACAGATGACAGAGAAAGAAGAAAAATGGCAAACCCTCCCACCGTCCCCCCTCCTTCTTTTTCGGTTTGACCATTTGGCTGTCAGATGGACCTCAGCAGAGAGCGAGAGAGAGAAAAGACGGGGAACGATTCAAAAGTGAAGAAAGGAAGAAAAGAGAAGGAGAAGGGGAAAGGAAGGAGGGCAAAGGAGGGGGACCGACAACTCCAACCAAACGGGAATAAAAGAGGGCGTGGAGAAGGCAGAGAGCGTCCAGGGAAAAGGACAAATAAGTTGGAAAGTGAAGAAGGGGAGTAAGTAGGGAGAGGGAGAGAAAAAGAGGGAAAACACAGTGGGACTAAAGAAGGAAAGAGAGAAGTAGGAGGACGGGGACCAAGCAGGGGGGGTTTTCCCTCTGAGGAGGCAGAGATCATAAAAAGCCCTCCTCCACAGCTGTGAACATCGCAGTCACACGCACAATTGCATGACAGTACTCACATGCTGCAGCAGTTTGCTCAGTCCACTGTTAGTTTGTGAAACTTGCACATAAGACACACTCAGAGGCTGATAGTCCCATAAGAACACAAGAAAATAGGCAGGGCAGCAATGGGCTGGGAGCATGGAGACTCCCATTGACTTCTACAGACACTTCTCCTGGCTGAAAAAGGTGAGTTAGGGTTTGTTTATATGCTCCTTCTCCTGCGTCTTCTTCTTCCCCCCTTTTTAAATATATTCGTGCCTGTCCGTGTTGCACATTCCTTTCATTAGGTTGATGCCTCGGAGGAAACTTTTAGTTGGAAAACAGAGAGAGGGGAGAGATGTTTGAAGGAGAAGCTGCCGTCGCAAAGCAGTTGTTCCACTTTAGATGCCTGACATTGTCCTGCTGTTATTGTTTTATTTCCTGGCGACAGACTTTGTGATGTAATTTCCCTCAGCTCAAGAGCTGGACTGCATCTCCTGTTGTTGTTGTTGTGTTATGAAGGCACGCATCCATGAGGACTGTGTTATCAGATTGGAAATATTCACTATCAGCTGATTGTTGTTGTCAAAGCAGTGTCTAATGCTCTGGGGGTTAAGCAGAGAGAGACTTAGCGCTGCAGGATCTGTGTTGTAAAGACATGTGAGCAAGTCTTTAACTGATGAGATACCACATTTGTCTGATTTACTTAGGTTTATTTAATTTATCTTTAAAATCGTGAAGCTATGCTGCTTTTAAGCATGCTAGTGTTTTACATTATTGCAGTTTCTTTCTTCAAGATGTGACCTTTAAACTAACATTCACAGATCATTCACAGAGTTCCAGCAACTGCTAAGGTCAATGGCAAAGATCTCAAGCTCTGTCTCTTTTAAGGGGCTCCTTCACATGCTTAAAAGATTTTGCTGCATTTTGCCTCATTCACATCATTCTGCATTACTTCCTATCTGTTTCTCTAATATCTAACATAAAACTTTATTCTACTCGGACTTCTCTGACACAGTGACTCATCAGATTAATAGAAAGTTTAAGCCTGTCAGTGAGTCCCCCTAGACTTCTATGAGCCTTGTGTCATTTTTATGGATTATTATTTTATATTTTGCCACAGTGGACGTATATTTTGAGAAATGACTCTTCACCAGGGCAGAGAATGTGTAAAAACAGGCTCTTTGTTTGACTTCTTGAAGTAGACCTGGACTGAAGACATGTTGGCCAGTCTGCACTTCGTCACACTAATTCAAAAGGCTGTGAGAGGGTCAGGACTTGGTTATAAGGTTAGATAAGAGCATCTTACCACTTGGCCACCAGATGGTGAGTTACACTTCTAGGAACGTTATTAGGTCAGTTTTATCTTTTAGCTAAATGAGTGAGATGAATAACTTTCATTTCAAAGTTTGCTGGGATAAAAAATATCCATCCATCTTTTACTGCTTATCCAGGTCCGGTAGGAGGGTTCAGCACTCTAAGCAAAAAAGCACAGACTTCCCTCATTGCATTCATAAAATCATCAGTCAAGAGGTTTGCTAAACTTACCCCAAACTAAGATTTATTAATGGCTCAATCTGGAGCACTGATACAATCAGTTGTCTACCTCCAGTGCACTGAACAAATGTGATGCTACTTCATGTTATAGTTACAGTTGGAAAGAGGAACTTGGATGACAAAGTTAACCATAGACTGAACCAATAACTAGTAGGCACGGCTACAACGACCCAGCTGAAACTGTCCTGAATTCTGTTTTGCTCTGTCAGTGCATCGTTGTGATTTTCCTCTTAGTGTTTCAAATCGTCCAAAAGATTACTGACAGGATTTGTTTTACTGCCACGTCTGCATCTTATAATGTATCTGAGGTAGAGTGAAGTTAGGGGTGGAGTGAAATAGCATTAAATAAATGAACCCTTACAAAGGTGCACAGATGCATCTGTGTGTGAGAATGTACATCTGAGTTCTTTTACTTGCTGTTGACCTGGCCAGCATGTGTGAAATAAACATTAGCATGTTAAAACGTATTTAAATTAAATTAACATTATTCATGCAATACAATCTCTTTTCTTATTTTTTAGTAAGATAGTCCAAGTTACTCATTCAGTCTGTTTTGTTAAAAATGGAATAAAGCCTTTGTTAGCATTCAGCAGATTAGCTTGATCTCAATGCTAGCCCATGTGAGTTGATACTCCCCTGAGGCTACACATCTCATTCTGGCAGTTATAACTCTCATCACGCTGCTTCAGCCTTCACAGTTGCTTTGCGACTCACTTCTGCTCTACAACTGATCCACCTCAGTGTCCTGGATATGATCATTTATTCCTGATTTGTTCTGTGGGTGGGTGTGGGCTTCCCACATATGCTCAGAGAATATCACAGGGTCCCACAACAGCAAAGCTGCCATTTATAAATTGTTCCAGATACGACTACAGTGATAAACAAGTTTATTAGACCAGTGTAAGGTTTTTTATGTTTCTGTAATGATCAATGCACCAGTGTGCAGAAGTTCAGGCCTTTTGACTTTCTTCTGTTAATTATTTTTATTCAGTTTCACTCACTTTCTATTAGAGCTGGGCGATATAAGATTTTTTCATATCACGATATGTTTTTTTCATTTCAGGCGATAACGATATCTATCACGATATAAGCCAAATAACTATATTTGTAAGATTTAAATGTGCCGTTGCTCACAAGTAAAATGTGAAATAATCAGCAGCTTGTTTTTATTTAAATATTTATTTCCCATAATAAGTTCAACAGGGTAGATGTACTTAAGGAACATGAGACTTTTTCAGATAAATAAAGGCAAATATTGCAAACTACACAAAAGGCAGCCGCTAAAGCGTTTAAGTTTCAAAATAGAACAAACAAAACAGACTAAATTGTCAATTCCACTTAGAAACAAAATATTAATTCTAAAAATAAATCTTAGTTTGTTTTACAGAAGAACAGACAAAATGACTAACTTTTGTCAATATCAAATAAACTGAGAACTAAAAGGAAATTCTCAATCTCTCCTTGTTGTATAGCTGAGCTTTTCAAACAGTTTTAACAGTTACTTTAGTCTGACAAAAGCCGAATGACGAATTAGCGCTTCCAGTCAGAGACTGAGGCTACGTCCACACGTACACGGGTATTTTTGAAAACGGAGATTTTCCGTTTTCGTTTTAAAAAATAATCCCGTCCACACATAAAGGCAGAAATGAAGGAAAACGCTGCTATGAACATGCCAAAGCAGCAGGTGGCGCTAGATTCCTAACCGTGCAGAAATGTTGGCCAATCAGAAGTCTAGAAGCCTCGGTGGGAAAAAGTAAACAAAGCTGCGGCATAGAAGCAGAACCGAGTCGTATGTGTGGAGGCTGTGTGTATATGTAAGCATTTAAACACTGCAGAGAGTAGAATTAACAGTAACAGTATTGTAGAAATTCATTTCACCGAAACAATAACGTGGCGCACAGTGTGACGCATGCACCAGTTTATTGTATTTCCAGACTTGCTTTCGGCACAATTTACAGTGCACGCTACTCTGTTTTTTGTCAGACTTGAAATAGCCGAAATACCTTCACACTACGGAACTTCTATGGCTCTTCCGTTCGACAATCTCTCCGGCATTGGAACCATCATCTGTTTTCTCTTCGGTCACGCTCGGTTGATTTTTCTAGTCGGCACACTCATTTCCTCCATTACACGCTGGCTGCTTCCCAAACAAACACACGTGCGGCTTGGCACTTGTGCTGTACGTAACAAGTCACGCGACGTGACACTGCGGCTGTGATTGGTTCGGCTCTGCGCTACTTATTTTTTTTATTTTTTAAGGGGACAAGAGCGGCGAGGTCTATCGCGATAGCTTAATTTCTCTATCGAGTAAAAGTTATATCGCGATACATATCGTTATCGTTCTATCGCCCAGCTCTACTTTCTATCGATATCAATTGTGTTTTATTGTTATACAGCACTTTGTGGCTTTTATGTCTTTGAAAAGCACCATATAAATAAAGTTCACTTCCTTACTTACTAATCAAAATTCTATTTTTAAAGCTAAAATACAATTATCGCTGCTATCTATGAATTTTCAAATGTAGTGCTTTACAAAAAAAACTCCAGAGAGCACAGATATTTACTTGCATTTGAAAAAATTGTTTTAATGTTTGAATTGATTAACTTTTGATTTCTCAGAGAAGTCCAGTGCGCCAGCTCAAATTTGGGCATCAAAATCGGAACTCAGTTAATTCAGTGTTTTTATGACAGTTGGTCTGATACAATTGTTAAACAAGCACTGTACATATTTACTTCAGATAATGAGGACCAAATTAGCAAAGAGTTTTAAAGAGCAAATTAGGTGATCATTTTGTTTAATGCGTGTGTGATGGTTATTTCCAGACAGAGAAAAGGGCATTTATTTTAGTAGTATACTAAACCAGCTATCATTCCCTTCTCCCACACTGCCAGCTTGGTCCTGTTTCCTTTTTCTTTGTCTTTTTTTAAACAAACGTAACAGTAAACAGCTGTTTTCATCTTTGAATTGCTGAGGCTAACGTGATTATAGTGGTAAGATCAAGATGAAGGTTAATCAAACTTGGATCTGGAGAAACAGAAATGACAATTCATCCTAAATGCCACTGACTCACCTTCAGATTCACTTTCCACACTCAGTGGGACTGTTTACTGTCAAGCTGAGCAGACAGCAAATTGAATTGGACTTTAAATTGCATTTAGAGACACTGTGGTGTGACTAGAGAGAATACCTAAGCTAATGTGCTGCACACGTTGCTGCAGCGCTAAATCGAATGAGCACTCACGACTCAGATTAGGGCCAACGAGGGACGAAAACCAAAAACTAAAAGCATTTGGTTTTGGATAGAAGGTCAGGCTTTGACTTTAAAAGTGAGCAGTAAAATTCTACATGAATTCTGTGGACGTACATGTTACCTGCTTACAGAGCGCTAACCTTTGGAGCACTTTTATGTGAATCACTTAAAGTAGGTGGGTAGTGTGCTGCATGCTGTCATGCATTCTTAGACACTGGGATCATGCACGCCACTGTATGTCATTACAGTTCCACCCATTCCACTGGCCACAACATTTATTGTGAATACACCGAGAAAATACGACTAATAAAACATGTCTGTATTCATTCCAGTGTAATCATTTATATTGAGTGGATAGTGTTTCCTCTCCTCTTGTGCAAAGCCTTGTTAAATATTTGGTCTGCTGCAGTGAAGTGTACTCACTTTATATAAATTGTACTAGAACTATGATTCGAATTTCATTAGTGTTGAATAAAATCTGAATTTTATGGTCCTGTTTTTTGAGAGAACATCCTGAAAAAAACTCAAAAGGTAGTTTCGTATTTAGCTCTAAATGATTTAAATATTTTCTTAGCTGATTAGAGGAATTATTAGTTATCATAAATACATGATTTAATATATTTGAATAAAAATGTGCTGTGTAAGCAAAAACCACTCAAAGTAATGGGTTAGTATTTATTTAACTGATGCTCCACCCTGTTTTTACTTGTACTGGAAGCACTTTTACTTCATGATACAAACTGAAACGCCTCTAAAAACGTAATATTTTCTAGGTTCACAGAGAGAACCTGTTTAATTAAATTTTTACTGCTACTAATATTCTAGTAGTTTTCAGCTAAATTTCCCAGTTTTAGTCAGAAGTGCTAATGGAAAACTCAAGGAAACTTAAAAAACAACTGCAGAACTGTAATATATAATGATAGTGCAAAGACATTACACTGTGGCCCCAAACCGTCTTGCTCTGTCCATTCTCACTCAATCCACCAGGCGATAACAGATAAAAACAGACTGGCCTGGTTTCTTTTATCGGTCCATTCAAACGCTGTGTCATCACCACCCTGAAATGGCCTTGCTTCTTTTCGGTCTTCTGATGGGAAGATCTGTGATTACAGCAGATTTCCCACTGGAATGAGAAACTGTAAATGTAACATTATTACAGCCTTACATTTTATAACTTAAGAGACACTCTGAAAGAAACAGTTTGTCCCCCACCCCCTTTCTACCCCCGTCTCTGTTTAATTTCAAGTCTGATAATGGGTTTAATGCATCCATATGGTCCACGTCAGGTGACCTAGCTGGTGTACATCCTGTGACCTCAGCTTCAGACAGTTCATCCAGGATTACAGGCTGATTTTAGGGTTTTTCATCTGTGCGCTGAGACGGCCTTTGAGGGATGAAAGAGACTGATAAGGTTTTGGAAGCTCACTAATGTGCCTTGAAGCTAAAGTTTAGAGTAGTTGTTGTGGCATCAGATAAGAGTTTCAGCTAAAAGCACAAAAAAAACCCTCGATGTTTACGTTTTCTTTAAAACTGGGTCATCGTCATGATAGTAGGAAAGGTCGGCTTCTTGTAGCAAACAGTTACATTTACACTGCTGCATATTTTATGCCAAAGGCGTTTTATATATTTATTTTTCTGGACTTTGAAGCTAGTTAAGCTAATCGTAGTTTAGATGGGTGTGGAGTGGATTTTTGGCAGTAAGAGGCTTAAATGTTGATTGCTTAAATGACAGTAATGGTTGTGGGGATTGTTGGCAAATCTGGGCCCCCCTCAAATCTTTAGGGACAGATGCAGAAAGTTCTACCGACACACGATCATCATTGTACAAGAAAACACTGCAGATGCCATAATCAGCATAGTCTGTGGTTAAAAATGAAATATCATTTAATTCCACCAAAAACGTGATGAGCTTTTCTTGAAGAAAAATATTTAACAAATGAAATATATATTTTTCCTGTCCTCTCTGGACTGTCTCATGCCCTACAGAACATGGACGCATTCAGTGTTTAGTTCTTTGTAGTAATCCTGTAGTAGTCCTGAGCAACCTCAGCATTCATCTAAAATGCAATTTGAACTCCTACAGGACAAATGCGACCATTTCATGTTTGCAAATTGGTTGTTAACTTAAGTTTTAGTATCACCAGTGGGATGTTTGATGAATACAGCTACCTGCTGCTGATGGAAATCAGTGGTAACCAAGTTCAGTACTTCAGATATTAAAACAAACTGTTTTAGCCAAAATGTGCTAACAGCTGAGGTGAACTGCAGTGCTGAGCGATGACAATGTGGTTTTACTACTACAAGTGATTTTAACATTATCCACAGTCATTTGATTGATTGTAATAATTGGTAATAATAATTGTGATACTTAATTCAGGCCTAAATTTCACACACAGTCTTGATATATTACCAGAATGACCATCAGTTCCTTTAGAGCTGCTACTGCTTTCTGTCATTTCAGGTAGAAACAGATCTATAATGGACTTTTGGGCTGGTGTCAATACTAGTGTTTCAAGTAGTCATATACAAGGTTCATACTCTTATAACATATATCCACACTGGACGTTTGGTGGTGAGAGGGAAAAACACAATCAAACATGTAGAAGCAGGTGCAAGTGAAATTATCTTAAACACAAGTAAACACAGACATGGTTGAGACGAGCACCAGAATGGAGAAGAGAGGTGATTTAAGTGACTCTGGACATGGCACGGTTGTTGATGCCAAACAAGGTGGTTGGAACATTTAAGAAACTGCTGATCTACTGGGATTTTCCCAAATAAAACAGAGTTTGCAGAGCCTGAAATGGTCTGAAAAAAGAAAACATCCGGTGATTTCCCTGTGTGAAAATGCCCAGCTGATGTAAGACGTCAACGGTAACTCAAAGACGCACTCCTTACAACCAAGATTTGTTGAAGAGCACTTCTGAATGCGCAGCACTTCAAAACATGAAGCAGATGAGAACTAGGAGAAGACCACACCAAGTGCCTTCCTGATTGCTGATCACATACATCCCTTTAATGACCACAGTGTACCTTATCTCCTGACAGCTGTTTCCAGCAGGATGGCACGCCATGTCTGAAAGCTCAAATCATTTCAAACTGGTGTCTTGAACATGACGATGCGTTCACTGTGCTCAAATGGCCTCCAGAGTCACCAGATACCAATCCAGCAGAGCACCTTTGGGATCATAGATGTTTAACTGACAGCTGTCATGTCAGTATACACCAAAACCTCTGAGGAATGTTTCCAGCACCTTCTTGAATCTGGTTTAAAAGAAATAGCAAGATTTCTGTTAAGGGCAAACATAGTGTTGAAGCTCCAGTTTTAAGAGCTCATTCGGTTTGAGCTGTAATGTAATATTGCTGTTTCCCACACAGTCTTTGTTTGGCATTGATACAGTGTTACTGGTCACTCTGTTTCTTAACATTATGTAGGGTTAGCACAAAGCTAAATCTCAGCTGCAGTTTAACAGGCCTGCAAGTGCAAACTGATTTAGCCAAAGTGTTTCTAACAACAGGTGGTATTTCTAATCTTGCTGACAGAAGCAGAAAATATCATCTTATCATAAGAATGTTTTCCTCTCTTTCCAAATGTTTGCAGCAGCATGTTGGGGAGCGGAGGAGCCAGCAGCATTCAAACACATTCTGACTCTTAAAGCTGAGCAGAGAAATGGAAACAGGACAGACATCATCATTCAGGAATAAAGCCATTTAAAAATTGTTCGGCTTGACTTTCATTTTCACTTCCTGAGTTGTGGAGTGCATAATTCTGCCATAACCTTAATAGCAGGGTAATAAGGAACTGGCAAAAGAACTTCTGACCAAAAGGAAATGTCTCTTTCGCTGTTTGCATGTTCTTAAGTTCACATTAGAAAGCATTTCTATTTCGACACAGAGCCTGACACGGCTTTTTCTCCTGACAGGCTGCTGCAAATACATTGATATCTGATATGTTTTGTTAGACTTACAGTAGTCAGAGATGAAAAAGGTGGAAATTATAGCACAAGCTTTAGCACAATGTCGATGATTTGGCTCCGCTATCCTGCTATTTCCAGATTAACAGAAGTCAGATGAGTCAGATGATGTTTCATAACTTCGTATCATGTGCTTTGTGAAAAATGTGTATTTATACAGCATCGGCTCTGTGAGTTCCTTGTGCAAGAGTCAGCAGTCTTGCCCAGACCAGCTCTGGACATTAAGCGAGAGGATTATGTGTACAGCTTGGTTCTTTGTCAAACTCTGAAGCATCAGCAGCGCAAAAATCAGCAATATTCTGACATTTATATGCATTTAACGTTAGCAGCTAAGCCATATTACTGGCTGTTTATAATCTTACTGAATAGATATTTCAGTCTGACTACCTGTAATCTAACAGTTTACACGTCTTTGTATTTTAAATTCAACATTGGCAATATGTATGTTTGCTGAATCATGCTTTTTGCTTTTGTTCAAAGCATCCCAGACAAAGTAAATAAGTTATTTTCTGACTTCAACAGCACTTTTTATAATGTATTTGTGCAGTTTTGTGAATAATAGATACTCTTTTCTGTTTTAGAGAACCTAGTTGTGTCTGGCTTATGAGTAGCTGGATAAAATTGCCCCTGTCTTGGGGAAGCGCATCCCCCCCGTGTTTGTTGGGTGGTTAAGGTGTAATTCAGCATCAGACCTGCCAAATTTAGCTTCCATGTGCCAAACTAAGATGTTTAGGATGAGCAGGCATCGATTCATCTGTGGTTTAGACAAATAAACACTCATTAGGAAGCTTTTGTTGCAGGCTAACAAGTTGTCATCTCCACCTCTCACATACACACCAAAAAAGCCACTGACTAAAATCCGCTAACAGAAGCTTGGAAACGGTCACCTTGGCTACCTTCATTTTTTCTATACAGTCTTTGGTGTAAACAAGACTGCAGTTTTGCTGATTTAGGGACAGAGGATGTGCCTCTCTGCTTCAGTGCTTGAAGATAAAAATAAGCCATCCCTTATCTTTCATCCTTAACCTCTTCATGAACTTTGTGTGTTTCTTCTGTGTGCATTTGTCCAGGTGAACCTCTGTTCTCCAGCCAACAATGAAACTTACCAAGAACGACTGCTTCGCCTAGAGGGAGACAAGGAGTCTCTGGTGCTACAGGTCAGATATTTCTTATCTATCTAAGTTATAGACGGTGTCAACTGAACATTTAATGACACATACAGTATGTACGCAACGTGCCTATGCTGCCTGTGTACTTTCATATCACATTTTCAGAGTGTACTTTTTCTTTGCTGTCCCAGTTTGCTTGTTCAGATGTGGTTGTAATTATTTTGGCATGCACAACTACATCTAACTTTTTGATCCCTGCCATAAATGAGCCAGGAGACTGTCTGGCAGGATTTGTTCCACGCTGGAAAAACATCTTGTCCTTTAATCTGTAATCCTGTGAGTTCAGATATTTCGTGTTATTTCATAACAAAACATGTCCGGACACCTTCGAAAGCATGTGAGGGTGTTTACATACGACTCGTGCAGTAACCACCAGCGCCTAGTCGGCTGCAGTAAAGACGATTATATGTCATCTAACTATATGATGTCAGGAGGTGCTCTGTGCTGTCAAAACTCTTTAATAGCCAGTTCATGCAGCTGTGATTTCCACAGTCTGTCTTTACATTCCTCCTAGTTAATTTGTCGTTTTGGAACTGCCCCTTTATGCTCTCTGTGTCTCTGTGTATGTTTGTTTTATGCTCTGGGGAAGCCCACGCGAGCGGATGATTTTTTTTTGATGATAAGTGCACCACCCGTCTGGACAACCCCGGTTTGCAAAGTTTTCACAAAGTCCACATCTCGTTCGTTACCACCACCACCACCCGCACACCTACTTCTTACACATTCCTCAACTGACACTGCCCGTGATTGGTTGAGATCCAAGTGAACCGGGGCTTGTTTTTACTGACTGGTGATCTAATTGGCTGTGGACAGTTTGCCCCTCCGTAGTGCCTTCCTGCCTTTTCACCTGCCTCTACTTTAAGACTGCTTATGTGAAGCTTTGTCTTGCTTCAGCGTGTGCTAGTATAGACACACTCTGTGGTTAGTAACTAACTTCCTTCTAGCTTTGTCGAGAGCATTCACCTCTGTTTGTGTGTGTGTGGCTCAGAGGAAGGAGGTAAGGGGTATTTTTAACTTTTGTCTTTAGCATTTGGAGTTTATACAGTCATATCAAGATCACGCCGTGTTGTTTCTTTATTTTTACTTACTTTATCTTTGCGTCATGTTTGTCAAGCGTTAGTGGTATCCATGTTTTTGGTACGAAACCTAACACAAGGCTCTTAGACGTGACTCATTCAGATACTTGTTCATTCATTTACTCACTTGTTCATGGTTCATCAGTGCCAGGGAGGGCAGGTTTAGCAGACCAGTCCCTCTGTAATAACACATGTTCATGTTCTGTTAGCGGTTACAAGTGTCAAGCCAAAAACTTGACAAAATATTCTTTTGTGCCAGAGCAATGTGTGACAGGACGTGGCTGCAGGGGTAAAAATCAGAGAAACTGAAGTGACAGAGAGTCAGCTGCTGTCAGATGGATTTGGCATCGTTTAGGTGAACAGGAGGGATCTTTGAGTGTGTGTGTGGGTGCACGTTTGGCAGGAGGTGAATGGGTTGTCAGAGAGATTATAGTAAGTGTGCAATACATTCCTAGGTGACAGACTGCTGAGTAAATGTGTGTGTGTTGGTTTGGAGTTGAAGTATGTGATGATGTGTTCTTTTATGTGGATTGAAAGAAGAAAAAGACATAAAGACACAAACATAAACCAAAAGCTGTGGACTTTTGAATATGTAGGGTAGACTCAAACTGATAAGATTTGTCTATCACAGGTATTAGTACTATTATATAGTATATATAGCATATTATATAGTACTATAGTAATGTAACAAAGTTCTATCTCCCATAAAAACTTGTATCAGTGACTAAAATCCAGTATCCAGTGTAGCAGAAACAATGTTTACCAACTAAAACTCCTGCATATTTCTATCTATTTTTTCCTTATCTTAAGCATGTGATCAGCCAGCGCTCTCTGAGGACGGTGTAATACAGTATGACTGTGTCACCCACCAGGTGAGCGTTCTGACCGACCAGGTGGAGGCCCAGGGAGAGAAGATCAGAGACCTAGAAAGTTCTTTGGAGGAACACCGCCAGAAACTGGCCTCCACTGAAGAAATGCTCCAACAGGTAAAGCACGTGTAAAACACCATTTATAAACCTGTCACAGAAAAATGTTGAACAGATGAAATATTATTGTTTGCATGTTGCTTGATCCACCCTGGAGGGATTCTGATGCTACAATACAGACAATATGGCAAGAAAATGGCATTTGTCGTAATAGACTCTGCATAAAAGGTGGACATGGCCTTTGTGGTTTCTGGATGTCATTGTTAGCATTTTGGCTAACACTGTGGCTTAACTAAAGGCAGCAAGCTAGGCTAGCAGAGAGTGAAATCATCTGTAAAATTTAGATTTCACCACTAACTTTGGGACTTTTAACAAAGGAGCGAGTGGTAATGGTGACTCACTTTGTGGAACTAGCCTCAAGTTGGTTTTAGATGAACTGCAGTTTGTTTGGTCCTCTGTACTAGTTTAATTTCAATCAATTAAGAAAGCTGTTTTAACCCCCGTATATAAAATATATTGCTATAACAGTATTAACACAGGCTCTCTACAGAGGGCCGTAGCTGTTTGTTCTCAGTGCAAACTGCATCAGCCTAAAGAGGAGAGTGTATTATATTTAAAACACTAAATGTGGTCTCAAATGGTGCCCAGACAGATGGTAACTGAAAATGAAACTATGACAGAGGTCATACTTATTGAGTTGACCTTGTTGTCACTTGGCGTGTCTTTTTTCTGTTTTACGTTAGAGCAAATACCAAGTCGCTGACTTCAGGTGATAGCAGGGAGTTATCCAACAGGATGTTCAGAGTGACTAAAGTGCAGGAGTGAGTTGTTACTGTAAATGAATAAATAAAGGAGTGGCGCAGTGTTTTATTGAGGGTTCCAGTTTGATTTTATGCTCGCTGGCCTCCTTTGACTCTGTCCCTGTTTAGCTGTGTGGTGGATATAACAGAGACATCAAAACAACTAGATTTTAAAGGGTCAAAGCTCGAAGTTACTCAGTGTTCAGTGAGATGTAATGAGATTAGACAGAGTTTACTCTTACAGTACAGTGAGTTTGAAGGTGACCTTTTTAGATAAAGGATGTAAAATGTTCTGCTACCAGCTATGTCCCATTCATTGGATGTAATCCACTAATGTTGACTTTACATTAATGCAACTGCTGTCGGTCCTGGAGGGATGAGAATCAGTCAAAACATAGAAATAAAGCCCAGATTTCAGCAGCAGATACACGAAACCGAAAAAAGGTTTCCATAAACGTGGTTTTTAAAACATGAGCAGCGGTGAAATCCTGTGTGTTTCAAAAGCATTACTGAAAGATGTTGACAGAAAATGGGCCAGTCTGATTATTAAATATTCATTTCATTACAACATCTGGTAAACTGTGAGTACATTTATAACATAGGTTAATAACAAAGGGGATATATTTGGAAACCGACAGAGCATTGAAGGTCTATTTAAACTGGACTAAGAGCAAGCGAATAAAAAGAAGAATACACTTTGAATTGATCAAAGCCTTTGTGTCGGTACAATGTGGCCTAAGAATTATCAAAGATTTATTTTTAACATCAAAGCAATTTTCATATAACTTCTATATAATCTATCTCTCTATATGTACATACTTTGTCCTTAACTGAAAAGAATTGTCAAAGCATCAAGCCTTTGGGGTTTTTTGAATATGAAAATTAATGTCAAATACAGACTATATTAATCCTGCGTGAAGATCTCAGTCACATGTTGCAAAATGTGTGCAAGGCGAACAGAGGCAACAGTTGAATCTGTATTGTTTTATAGTTTTGTTGTCTTCAGTATCAGGAAACAGATAAATACAAGTAAATACTATCTCATGTGCATCAACGTCTGTCCTTACTGAAAATCCCATTAGTATGCGCTCCTAAGCACTTAGCACTTTAAGGCACTGCTGGACAATAATTGTAGAGCAAAGTGCAGTAAATGGAAAGTTTATTCAGCCGGCCAGTCTTTGGATTTCTCTACTGCTGCCCACAGTAGGTCATAATTCTGAAGCAGAGTCTTCTAGTCGTTTCAGTTGTTTTGGTTGCCGTCACCAGTGAGGCAAGCTCGTGAGCTCTGCCAAGCTGGACACAACAAGCCTGCAGCTCTGTGCATCACAGAATCAGGCTTCTGTTTAGACTCCTCAACAGGCTCTTTGTCCTCCTCGCTGTCGGCACAGAGGATAAAAAGGCCACAGCCCCCAAATAAATACCCCACCGCGGCCGTGACGTTTTTCTCCCTCATCCAGCCACCCTTTGTTATCTATTAGTTATTGCTGTTGATGTTTTTTCAAGTGATCTAAACCAGTTTTAGGTAAAAACACAGGAGGAATAAAACATCTCTCTCTCTTTTTTTAAAAAAAAATCTCTGCTGCTACTGATCTTCTTTTTGGTTTGTGACTTGACGTTTGTGGTGTTTCCTGGTTTTAGCTGCACTGATCTGCAGCTGTCGTCCTGGTTTGTGGTTGTTTGTTAGTAGCTGCGAGTGGTTCCCTTTTACACTTTACGACCGCTGCTCAAATAGTTAATCTGATATGAGATGTTTGGTTTGCAGAGATGAGGGCTGAGTGAGGAGAAAGATAACCGTGGACCGGTGTTTTCAGTTTCTATCTCGTCTGTTGTGTCTGTTGTATTTTATTATCAGTTATGTACCTCTTAAATCTTCTCCGTGCATAATTACAGGGCATGTTTGAAGGATTTAAAAGGTGGCAAACACGTCTGCTTCTGCAGTGTCTAATACACAAGTATGAGTACACTGGTTTGGATCATATCGAGGTTGTGACACACGATAAATTCATCTTCTGATTTCTGCGGGTTTATGTTTTCACATAAAATCACATTTATATTTTAATGCTTTCATTAGCAAAAGTGGGGAAAAAAACAAAATGAAGATTTTGAAAAACAAAATATCAGCAAAGCTCCGGATTGTTGGATGCTAAGTTAGTTGACTTTACCTCCTAGGTCCTGGCGTCCACATATGTGGACATCACATTTTGGGTTATTTAGACCAAAATACTCAATTTTGCTCTACAAGGGCCTGATATCCACTTACGAGGACATTATACTGCTACTGTTCTTTCAAAATTTTAAACGAATATCCTAATACGTGGCTCTTATTTTTCTTAAAAACAAAAGTAAGGTAAAAAAAAAATCTGGTAATTCTTTGTTTTTACATTCATCGGGCCCCAATATGCCCAAATATCAAAGAGAAAATAAAAATGCATGCTGTGGAAGAGTTCAGGTCTTAGGAGGCTAAGGCAGGGGTGTCCAACTCCGTGCCCGGTGTCCTGCAGGTTTTAGATGTGTCCTTGATCCAGTACAGCTGATCTAAATGGTTAAATGACCTCCTCAACATGTCTTGAAGTGACTGGTAACGAACTAATCATTCGATTCAGGTGTGTTGACCCAGGATGATACCTAAAACCTGTAGGACACTGGCCCTTGAGGCCTGGAGTTGGACACCGCTGACTTAAGAACTCTCCACAGATGTTTGAAGCTTAGATTATTCCCAGAAAATGGGAAAAAGTGAAGTGCAGCACCTTCAAGTGGACAGTCAGCATGAAGCCAAAAAACAAAAAGTTGTACAGGGGTAGAAGGACACCTGAAAACGCCTGAAATTAAGGGACTTCACACTGCAGCACATTGCAAACATGAGCGCCTCCGTTAACAGACGTCAGCTGGGCGTGGAGATGGATGCTGTACATCTGATTCTGTGTAGTGTATTCACAGGATAGTATTCACATGAGCAAACACAAACAAGTTGTGTGTCTGTATGTGAGCGAGAGAGACAAGCGACAGGCGAACAAGAGTTTATCCAGCCATGCAGCATTATGTTTCAGCGCTGCAGGGCTGCTGTTTGCTGTGGGAACCACAACTAATCTAATAAGAAATAGCCCTCAGGACACACACACACACACACACACACACACACACACACACACACACACACACACACACACACACACACCACAGGGTGCAGAGTTCTCATGCTGGAGGATATCCACCCACACATGTAGTCATACTGTGACTACATGTCCTACAGTGCCTTTATTTAGACATAAAAATTACTGTACTGAGACATTTCTGTCTACACGGCTTACACTGTTGTAGTTACACAGTATCCTAAACAACATACAAGACAAGTATAACGCGCATAAACATTCATGGGCCATTATGTTTTAATATTTTGCCATGTTCATTAAAAATGTAATTGACTCAACAGCAGACGTCATTCACTGTCTTCATTATTATCCAAAAAATATCAACAGCCCAGCAATTTCCCAGTATTTCTGGTTTCCATGCACTCTCTGGCTGATGTTTCTTTATTTTCTGCGTTTTTGGCCAAAACAAAAAGGCGGAGGTCTCTAAAACAGTCCGTGATTTGGCAACCAGAGATTGAGAAATATCAATAATATAATAATAAAATAATAAAATGTTGCAACTTGCAAGTGATGATGATTACCACATCCTACCTACAGTTATGGGAATGGCTTGAATCAAATGAGAACCACTGAGGCTGAGGATCCTGAAAGTGCCAAAATTGCTGTTGGCACTTGAGGTTGGCTCTAAAGGTCACGCTTGAGTTTTCTTTCTGTGGTGAATCTAAGCAGAGCCTTGAACCTACTCAAAGCTGAAGCCATGCCAGCATTTATGCCAGTGCAGGCTGCGTCAACGTCCAGTTGCATGTCTGAGGACATTAGCTGCTTCCATATTTCCCAAGGGGTTGCTGTAGTGGCTGTGTCCAGATTTTTAAACCAGAGCAGATTTTACACAGGACACTCCTCTTGACGCAACCATCCCATTTATCTGGGCTTTGGATCGGGACCAGGAGTGCATTAGATTGTCACCCCCTTTGAGGTTTAGTTAGTGTCTCCTCTGGGTGTTGAGCCGGGGATCTTTCATGTGAAAGATGAATGTGTTAACATTTAGGTAGATTTAAGGTTAGCCTAAACAGCCGACTGCTTGGATTAACAACTATGCCAGTATGAAGAGTCATAGCTGATTTTGGTCAGGCCTCATTTCAGCTAACTGTAGTCACTGAACTGAGCCTTTCCACTGTGTTGGCAATCTTTTTCTGTCATTTGGGACCATGTCACACAGAATGCCCAGTGAATCTGTGCTTTGCCTTTTGGTGAGTGAAATGAGGATATTTTTATGTATCTTGATTTTGCACCTCTACATTTTATAGATGCAACATGAAAACCAGAGCTTGCAAGCCTTAGCTTATAACTTAGATCTCAACATTCTCGTCCAAATATGGTCACGTCTGAGTCAAAAAAGCTCACCTGCCTGAAGTGAAGAACTCATATCTCCATAACCTTTTGGCATGTCAACACATAGCGGAAAAACATAAAAAATGAACTGTTGCTAGGTTTAAAGTGCCTGATGTAACTTCTTACAGGGGAGCAAGCAAAGGTGCTCAAACAGACCTAAAACTGACGTGTTAAAATCAGAAGCAGTGCATATTTGAAAGGGGCTGAGAGTAGATGACTACTTATGACATGACATAAAATGACGGGGTAAATATATAAGAAGATTACCTATGCACCAGAGCCTACTGTAACATATAATAGGGCAGCATGCTAGTTACACCGAGAGAATAGAACAGCATGGGATTTGTTTTCAGAACATAGTGAGCAATGTAACGGTAAGTTCACAGGCAAAAACAGTACCAAACTTCTACTTCTGCGATTTTATTGAGTGTTTAATTTTTAAACAAATAGATAGTATATATCCAAAAAGTTGATTCTGTTCATCTGGACGTAGCGTTTTGTGGGAGAAACGTTTCGTCACTCATCCAAGTGACTTCTTCAGTCTCAGCTGACTGCAGGTTTCCCCAAATCTTATAAACAGTACATTTGCATAATGACTGAAACCAGCCCACTGAAGGAACAATGGGCTGGGAGGTCAGTTCCTTAATCTTAATTATGCAAATTCTCATGACCATTGATCAACAACCACTGACCAAAACCCACTGATCAAAACCCACTGATCAATGGCCATGAGTACCATTCACAGAGAGTTGGGGAATGGCTGCAATCACAGCATGTAAGATGGTGACAGATGTACCCTTAGGCCCCCTCCTCGATTCAGAGATGGTCTTTCCCTTTTCACGTAAATGGCCTCCTTGACTCCGCCCTCAAACCAGCGTTCCTCCCTGTCCAGGATGTGTACATCCTCATCTTGAAAGAGTGTCCACTGGCCTGTAGGTGTAAACAGACTGCAGAGTCCTGGCCTGACGAGGTGGCTCTTCTGTGTTGTGCCATCCGCTTCGCCAGAGGTTGTTTGGTTTCCCCGATGTATAAATCCTGGCAATCCTCCTGGCACTTAACAGCGTACACTATGTTACTCTGTTTGTGTCGGGGGACCCGATCCTTGGGGTGGACCAATTTTTGGCGCAGCGTGTTTTGGGGTTTAAAAGCCACAGAGACCCGGTGTTTAGAAAAAATGCGTCTCAACTGCTCCGATACTCCTGACACATATGGGATCACTACAGGTTTTCGCTTGGGCAGCGGTTGTCCTTCTCTCCTGGATCGGCTGGAGCTTTCTTTAGGTGCCTTTCCCAGCTTTGACAAAAGTCCAGCTGGGATAACCACATTTACTCAGGGCCTTCTTGATGTGCAGTTCTTTCTGCTTCTTCTTCCATGTACAAATTGGCCACGATGGGTGAAACTGGGAGCCCATGGCACACCCATGTTTCTGCCTGTAGAACTGACCCTTGTATGTGAAGTAGGTGGAATGAAGACACAGTTCAAACACACTTGGTGATGCTGAGAGTGGTCCTGTTGCTGAGGTTGGGGTCATCCTGTAATCTCTTACGGACTACCTCCAACGCTTCCGTGACTGGGATGCAAGTGAAGAGAGATGTAACGTCGTACGAGACCATGGTTTCATCTGCCTCCATAATGACATCTCTCACCTTCTCAACAAAATCCAGGGTGTTCTGGATGTGGTGTTCAGAGCTGCCCACCAGCGGGTTGAGGATCGAAGCCAGAAACTTGGAGATGTTATAGGTGACAGAGTTGATCATGCAGACAATCGGTCTTAAAGGTGCACCCTGTTTATGTATTTTTGGTAAACCATACAGGCATGGTGTAGATTCCCCTGGGTATAGCCTGTGGTATGAGGTTAAGATTAAGGAACTGACCTCCCAGCCCATTGTTCCTTCAGTGGGCTGGTTTCAGTCATTATGCAAATGTACTGTTTATAAGATTTGGGGAAACCTGCAGTCAGCTGAGACTGAAGAAGTCACTTGGATGAGTGACGAAACGTTTCTCCCACAAAACGCTACGTCCAGATGAACAGAATCAACTTTTGGAGATTTACTTTCCTGGATGATTGAGAATGCATCAAGACGTTAGATAGTATATACTTCAAGTTCTCCTGTCTAGTCGTGCCATATTTAACTCTGGAGATGAGCGCAGCCTCTTTAAAGGGATCTATAAATTCTGTGGTGCATATGATAATTAGTCACATGCACGGCACGGCCTCATTATTAAAGGAAAGCAAATGTCAGGCAGCTGAGCCGTGGGCCATGACCACAGCGTGTGGATGAATTACCTCTAAATATTGCGGCTTATCCCTCTGTAAGTGACACTGGTGTTAGATTGCAAACTGACAGTCAGCTGCCATAACGAAAGAGATTTTCTAAATATCTGCGTGTGTGGTGTGTGTGTGTGTGTGTGTGTGTGTGTGTGTGTGTGTGTGTGTGTGTGTGTGTGTGGCTGCTGAGCTGGAGTGATTATGGGGTTTAGTTGTTCATTTGTGTGGCTGTGGTGTTGACACAGTTTGTTTACTATGTGATGTTTCCGTTTAGAAAGAAATTCCTTGTCTGACATTTAATGGACAGTAATCTACTTTATTTGACCGCTCACAAGTCATTGAATTTCTGTCTTAAATATATGTTATTTAAAATAGGCTCATGTGAGAAGTGTGTGGCTATAATTCTAAAAAAATCCCAGCATCTTTTTTATTGAATTTGATTCATTTGGCATTTTGAAAATGTGCACGCACAAATGAAAAAATAGAGAAGCAAAAAATGATTCTGATTGTTGTTCTGCTCCAAAACCATCTCAAAAAAGTTTTGCATTAATAATACGTTTATATAGCTCAACTATAAGGCTACAAGATGCTTAACAAGACAAGATAGTCACGGTAAAACAAACAGTAATAAAACGTTTGAGAAACATTTAAAGGTTACAGAAAACTGGGAGGGAGAGCGCAAGACAGTTAAAAGCAGAACAAAGAAAATGAAGAATTGCAAACAAGTACAGTAAAAGCACACAAAAATAATCAACATAAAAGTAGCTCGATTTGGAGGCATTGAGAAAGTCTGCCTATCCGATGTCTCTATGAGAGATTTAAAACAAGAGTGTGATATATTAAAAACTATTAAACAGCAGAAAATGTATGTTTACAGCCTCAGTTTGCACTTCATCACAGCTCTCTGCTTTCTCAGTAAAAGACTTTCAGTACCTACTGCTGACTGTGACTAAAGAAAATATGACTAGCTCTTACAGCAAAAACATTTCTGTCAAAGCGGCAACTTCTACGGGAAAATCACTTCCCATAACAAAGCGGTTACGTTACACTGACTCACTCACTTGGCTTTTGTTGCTTTTCTGACTGAAGGACTGGACTAGAAAGAGGTGAACTTTTGCGAGCCTTCATTCAGTTAGTTCATTTTCAGATTTGTTTGTGCTCTTTCTAAAGCTCCCACTCCTCTTTGCCTTCACAGCGCTCTGAGCTAAAGCTAACTGCTCCGTTAAATACCCAACTGTGCGTTTTGACGCGCACATGTGTGAGTACAGGGCGTAGCTGGTCTAATCGAGTGCTCTGCTTTAACTGGACAAGCTGAGTCCTGCATATATCAACGACATTTGTCCTGTTTAGCAAAGTTAAAAGTAACAGGGATATGGCAGCTTTAGCCACCGCCATTTGACACCATTGCCCCAGAACCAAACCTCCTGGAATCATATAAAGTTGTAATTTTTTTTTCCACAGTTATTGTTATATTATCATGAGTGGGGGTCACACTTGAGTTGACAGTCCTAGTTTTTACACGTGTCCCAATTTTTTTTCTCCTTATTAAGCTTTTTAAATTGGTGCACAAAAAGCTTGTAAGTTCATATTTGGTCTGTTTGGGGGTGTTTTTTCTTCCCATTTCTTTCTAAATGTTTCATACTAAACAAGTATGGAGCAAGAAGATGGACGTTAAAGGCTTAATCAGCAATCCAGGTCAACTGTAGTTTGAGTTTAGAAAGGAGGAAGTGCAATTTAAAGGAGTTTAGATGAGGAATTGAAAGCAACAGAGTTTTGTATGAGTCAGAAAAACGTTCCTTCATGTCCAGTAGAGTGCTTTTTTTCTTTCTCTCTCTTTTTTAGATGCTCTTTCTTTTACTCTCTCTCATACCAAAGAAGGCATATATTAATAGAGTCTCTAGCACGCTTGTGTGTGTGTATATATTTAGCTTTGTGGGGTCTGGGCCCCAACCGCTCTGCTCTGTTAGTGTGGGAACAACAATACGCTGAGTGGAGTAGCCTGCTTAGTCTCACAACACCGATCTCCAAAAGCTGCGTTGCTCTAGCTTGAGTAAGTTGCGTGTTTGCTTCCCATGCATCTGACTTAGATGGTGCACATGTGATTCTCCCAGGAGCTGATGAGCAGGACCTCGCTAGAAACTCAGAAGCTGGATCTGATGGATGAGGTGTCCTTTCTCAAACTGAAGCTGGTCAGCATGGAGGAGACGCAAACCAACTCACACCCTCAGGATTCGACAGACACAAAGCAGAACAAAGCTGAGGTACGCAAAGTCAACAAACATGCTTTCAAACACATTCAAGTCTTTGATCTAGAAATGGAAAACTTGTATGATGTCTGTGTTTAATGGGCTATAAGCCAAGATCCCTGCCACACTTGCCTGAGTGGAAGTTTCCCCTTCTGTGTACATATTGATGTATTGTAGAGTTAAATAACAGGAGGATGAACATTTTACTTTGCACAGTTAATCCTGTTTATGGTTGGGAAATAAACCATCTAATTTTAGGGCACAGATTAAGAGTATTATTTTAACTTACTTGTTGGTATTAAACAGTTATTGGTACTTTGATTATACACATTGATTTTCAGGTACTTCATTGGGTGGAAAGGCCAGATACCGACTGTCTCATACTTTTCATCTTGCCCAACTCTAAAACTCCGTAATGCAACATCAGAATATGTGATATTAGCGTCTTGAATAATCACAACTGTCATTAACTGTTCAGCTGTGTTTGCCTGGGTGATCCTTCACTACATTTCTGCTAGTTTGGGCTATTTATCAGCTGCAAAGAGCAACCAGTGGAACAAAAACATCATCGCTGGTATGATCAGGTCTGCAGCCACCGCTTTGTTTGAATGAAATCACCTTCAAAATGCACATCAATAGACAACACAATTGTTTTTACCACTGTTTTTCAAATAAAGCTTAATAATCTTTATTCCGTATGTTCCACGAGGGGTTATTTAGGGACACGCATCCTGTGGTACAGCTCTTGGGAAGTTCAGACATGCTGTCTAAGGATGTATGTAAGCTGTTTGTCTGGTTTTATTGTGTTTTTTGTCTCAAAGCCAGGAGGGAACATGCGCATTCACCAGGGGCTACTGCTGTCACAGTAGAAAGGCACAGATTGGGGGGAGGGGGGATTATTATGTTATTGTATAATATGTATTTGCAATATTGTGGCTTACAGATATAACAGTAACTACATGTCTTCTTTCTAACTCTTTCTGCAACTTTGGTTTCTGCGTCTGTGCTTGTTCTCACAAGTTATACTCTCTCATCCAAGCTTTTTATAAAGAAGGAAAACAAATGTTAATGTGTGGATTAAACTATGAGGCGCTGATTCCTCCCATCGCCTGTCTGTGAGACCTCACCTGTCGGCTGGTGGCAGACGATCCCGCTAAAGAGGAGTGTGATTGGTGGAATGTGTGTTTGATGCTAACCAGGTCTATTCACAGGGCTCTTATCAGCCTCAGAGTTGTAAGTACATTATTGTATAGGCAACGGCTATTTCACACAAGGCACAGTCTGTACATGAAACCTTGTACACTTGTCTGTTGGAAATTTATGCAAATTAGTACAGATTTCATAATTTTCTTATTCAAAGATTTACTTACAGACCTCTTGCTATCTTTCTAAAAAAAATCCTTTCAGTTGCTGAAGTTTCATGGTAACGGTTAAACTTTTTACGCTTGTATAGCGGTTTGTCTTTAAGCCATGTGTAACAAAAAGGAAAAACCGTTACAGCTTTCTCTAGAAACTCTCATGTTGACTCTCGTTTCCACAGCAGCAGCCTGCTGTTACTTTTGTTGTTTTTCAGGTTTGGTTTACCCACTAAACCAGTGAAAAAGTCACACGAGCAGGATTTTCCCACAGTTTTTGTCCCACATTTAAATGGAAATCGTGGAGGCCAAATGAATAATCTGTCCTGCGATCCTGAAATATCTGTCACCCAGATAATAACCAGGCAGATGGTGAAAACATGCCCACCCTCTGGCCAACTTGACTGGCAAAGGTAATGATGAAATGTGTCTGGATGGGGTACAAACTTCACTGGTGAGGCTCTGAAACAAGCCAGAACACATCAAACAGTAGTTTAAGCACCACCCTGCTCACATCCTGCAAAGAGTCAGCGGAACAGTTTTTGTTTTTGATCGGAGACTTTAGAAATAATTAACTGAAACTGTGAAAAAACACCTGAAACTCACGAGCCTCACTAATACCTGGTGCACCTAAAGCCCTTCCACCTTTTGAAGTCAAGAAATCAATAATTCTAGTATGGCCGTCATGACTTTTACAGAAAAGTGAACACCCTCCATTTAAGTATTGTGAGCTCATTGTCATGTTCAAGAAACCATTTTAATACGATCTGTGTCATGGCACATTATCCCGCTGGAAGCAGCCATTAGAATATGAGTACACTGTGGTTATATAGGGATGGACTTGGTCACCAACAGTACTCAGGTAGGCGATGGCATTTAAGTGAGTGTGTCATAGTGCGTCATTAAAATATCCCCCAACACTTTTACACCACCAACAACCTGAAGCCAGGCTGGAGCTTTAATGCCGTTCACACCACATTCTGATCCAACCAGGAATGTTGCGGCAGAAAACTCATCAGACCAGGCAGCATTTTTCCAATCCTCTCCAATTTCGGTGAGCCCATTTAAACTGTAGCCTCGGTTTTCTTTTTCTAGCTGACAGGTGTGAAACCTGGTGTAGTCCTCTGCTGCTGTAGTTCCTCTGCTTCAAGCTTTGACGTGTTGAGAGGCGATCTTAAACCTTGGTTGTGAGGAATGGTCATTCAAGTTACTGTTGCCTTCTCATAATCTCAAAGCAGCTGCTCATGTCTGACCTCTTGCATCAACAAGGTTTTTTTCTCACAGATAACTGTCACTCACTGGGTATCTTCAGTTTTTTGGACCAGCGGTCCCCAACCCCCAGGCCTCGGACCGGTACCGGTCCGTGAGTCGTTTGGTACCGGGCCGCGAGAGTTGAGGCTCAGGTGTGAAATGTATGGTTTTCAGGGTTTTTATCGGTTTTCAGCGTTATTTTGTTATCGTTTTTATCGTTTACTCTGTTTTCCTGGGTCTTTTCACGTGTGTTATGAATAAATCTTCTTTTCTTAAAACTTCTTTTATTTTGTTGTATTTATCCGCGACACCTTAAAGGCCGGTCCGTAAAAATATTGTCGGGCATAAACCGGTCCGTGGAGCAAAAAAAGGTTGGGGACCGCTGTTTTGGACCATTTTCTGTAAACCGTAGAGATGGTTATGCAGAAAAATCCCAGTAGATCAGCACCCGCTGAAATACACCAACAACCATGTAGGTCCTCAGTTTTAACTTCAGCAGGTCATCTTGACTATGCATGCATGCCTAAATCCATTGAGTTGGTGCCATTTGATTTACTGATTAGCTATTTTGATTAGCAACCACTTGAACAGGTGTACCCAATGAAGTGGCCAGTGATTGTAGGTGAAAACGACTGCTCAGCTCAGCAACAGGTTTGGGCCTCGGTGAAGGTGAGAGTTACATTAGGATGTTGTTTCCCTCACTGACAGAACGCACAATAACGATGCACACATACACGCATTCCAACCAAGTCCGGCTGAGCAGCCTTTGCTTGTCTTCACTAGTTTCTTTGTGTGGACTTTGTTCATTGTGACACCCAGCTGCTTCCCACTGGCACAAACGGATACTAAGGCTGCTCATGTGGTTTCGCTGTGTGTGCGTGTGTGTGTCTGTGTGTAAAGCTATCACAAGCCATCCAGGGCCGTGCTCTGATAGAATAAACACGATACAGCATTTTTGACACGCAGGGGCCCATACTCTGCAACCGCACATGGATGGAGTGTGATAAGCATCAGCAGAAGCAGACAGAGGGGAGGAGATAGTGAAGGGAACAGACGAAAAGAGAGAGGACAGAGAAAAAAGAAGGAACAGACGGCTGATGTACAAAAAGTGACAGGATGTAGTTTGAAATATTGTTTTCTGACCTGTAAGGTGCGCATTAACTGAACGTGCATGATAGCCACACTGCAAATCTGCAAATCCTGCAGGACGTGACTGCCAGCGATGTCGGATTCTATGAGAAAACCAAGTGTGAGCTGACTTTGCTTCTTGCGCAAAGCTCACATTCACTCAATAACAAGAAGAACATTTGTCTTAGCAGAAAACTTTTTTATTCAGTCAGGAAGCCACATTCTGTCAATAAATCCTGGGAGCTGTCCAGTATTTCCGATACCATTTCAGGTACAGTGAACCTGAGTTTAGTGTACCTGACATGATCCTTATTTCATAAGAAAACTGCCTGCAAACCCTTGGTTTGAGTAGAAAGTGCCAAGATGTTGGCACTTTCTACTCACGTCATGCTAGCTGCTCCACTTTGTCTCACACTGCTGTTAAATTGATGTTTAAAATGTTGGTTTAAAATAGTGATTTGCAAAAGTTGCACTGTTTGCTTAGCACGGGTGGTCAGTTCATTTTAATATCCAGCACAAAAAAATGCAATACCTGTTTTCAGCATTAAATACTGGTGCAATTAGCAGTAACCTGCATATCGCAGATGTTAGTAAATCCGTTTGTGTGCTCCTAGAAATATATTTGCAGCATGTTCCCATCTTTTACATGCAATCTTGTCACTTTCTAGCATGTGGCTACTGTTAATCCAAGGCATCATGCCTGTACCTAACACAGTAGTTTTGGTGCTGAAATGTATCCAAAAAATCCATTTAGGTTACATGCATGAGTTCATGTAGCCAATGAGCTGGAACAATCCGGAACAGCATTTCGGCACCTTCAGTTAATGAGTCATTAAATCTAACAGGCAGATTAAACAAAATAGTGCAGGATATTATCAAGCAGTCCTTTTTTAATAGGTTATATTGCAAAAAATGTAAAAAAGCAGCACAAACTTCAACAGGAATTGGGCGGCACTTATTCACTTTATCTAGTCTGTTTTTCAGGCTGCTTCAGGGATCATGAGGCCTATTCTCTCAGCTTGAGGCTCCACCACATAAATCTAACATCAGTCCTGTCAATGAGCTGTTTTTATAAGTTGGTGCTGTCTTGGTTTAGTATTGATTCAGTATTGAGATGCACATACGTACTCACCAGAATCCAACATGTCCGGTGTGCAGCTGAGGTGCTTTGCTTTGTTTACGTTATGATGGGGCTGACACCGGTCTGCATTTTTGTCAGTAAAGTCAGGATGTGTGTGTCTGTGCGTGTGTCTGTGTGTGTGGTTAGTAACAGCTGCGAGGCTCCGGTAGGCTGTCAGGAGGAATGGCAAGCATCCATTCTGAGCATTCCTCGGGGCCAAACACTTTCACCTCAGGAAACCACACCAACACCACACACAGGCTCGCTGCCGTCTCACGAACACCTTTAAGTACTAAAGCAACCACTTTTCAGGAACAAGATTCCCCTGAGCTGTGACATTTTCTTAGACCAACAGTTTGCTCAACATTTAATGTGTGTAAACAAAAAGAACAGTTAGAGACTTTGCTATGTGCACCTTCATGTCTCTTCTTTATTGTACGCTCTGTTTTTTTCCTGTCTTTACATCCTGTCTTGTTTTGTTTTATTGGTCTAAATTCTGGGTTACGGCTCTGTTTCCCATGCGACTAGACTTGGCTGGAGCTCAGGCATGTTATAATAACCCTGGTGCGCCAGATGGGGTTATTACTTATACAAAATTATGCTTTAGATGCCTGAAATGTGGATTTTATGTAGTTTAAAACAGCCCTGCCTGCTGAGCTGCCTTTCATGTAAAATGTAAAATAGGCCACGAAGCACAATGACAGAGACTGAAATCTTGGCAGCTTGTTCCTATTGCCATTTTTTATATTTACAATATGGTATCATACTTATATTGTGCAACATCAGAAGTTGCCATGGAAACTATTCTAATGTCAGCAGAAGACAGATGCTAGCCCTGATCTGTCCTCAGTGGATACGCTCGACATCTTCCACGGCCTGTTCTATGACACTGGATTTAATTAATGAGACACTTTTAATATTTAAGATAATCTGATTTATTTTTTCCTAAATACAATTTCTTGTTTTAGTGTTTCTTGCTATTGATTGTTAGTGGTACGGTGGAGTCTTTCTGATGTGACTGTAAACAGGATAAATGAAGCTTTTGGAACATCCAATCCTAATAACAACCACTAGCTTAACAGCCAGTACAATGCAAAATCACTAAGTGTATCAGCATGACAGACTTGTTGGTTGAGGGCTTTTGGAACGCCTAAAGTGTCGTGGTCGTATCACAACGGGGCGTGTTGCGTTTGACCTTTCGATCTTTAATTCCTGTACAAAAGCTGGTTCGACTGGGAAAACCCTCTGAGACAAATTAGTGATTTGTGACCGCTGTCTTGATTTAATTGGACACAATGATTCATCCACTCAGTTGGAGCACAGTTCACCCAAACAATACAACCCATTCTTAACCACCCCACTCTAATTCTGGCTGACAGGAGGTGTTTGTCTGCTCACCGCTGCTCTCCAAACTCCACTAGACTTCCTGCTTTTTCCTCTGACCCCAGACTAACCTTAAGAATAAAGTGGTCGCTCCTTTCCTGTCAGTGGTCACATTGAGCCAGCAGGGAGGTGGCGCAGAAACACTCACGCTGTAGCTGAGCACAGATCTGTTTTTCACACTATTTCAACAATGTAAGACGGTGAGGCATGATGCCTTGCCTGCATCTGTCTCCCACAATCTCACTCTTACGGCACTAATACAAGAGGAGGGCATTGCATAATGCAAAAGTGTTTAAAGGAGTAAAAGTTACTCTTATGTTTTCAGTTGTTTGTCAATGTGCTGAGGTGTAATGCTCCTTCTTTTCTAGGATTCTAACATTTTCTCCAGTTGAATTTAAGCATTTCTTTCTTCCGCTTCAAGTGTTTGTGTAAATCTTTGTGCTTTGTGTGTTTCACAAGATTTTTATGTGTTTTCTACTACAAATGGCCAACAGTGATCCAGATGTGGCATCAACCATTTTCCCTGTACTGACTGATTAACAAATAAGTTCATGTTTTATTCTCCTCTCCTCCTCTCAACTGACTTTCATTTATTCCTCTTTTCTTCACCTCATCTCACCATTTCACCTCTTCTGCCACCCTTCATTTGTCTTCCAACCCTCCCAGTGTGTGGTAAATCTCATCAGTGAGCTCCAGGAGCAGATGTGCAGGTTTCAGGAGGAGATCAGCACTCGCATTCAGGAGAAACGGGCCCTGGAGGAGAAGGAGGCCCAGAAGGGGGAGCCAAGAGACGGCCAAGCCCAGGGCTACAGCCCTCAAGTTGGGTTGGTCGGCTTGGACCTGAGCCTGTCTGGCTCTGATGCCCGGCAGCACAATGGAGGAAAGACTGTTCACGTAGGGAGACTTGATGGATGAACTCATCTTACCCTCCTTCCCCATCATTTCTTCTCTTCTCTTCTTCCCTTTTAACCAGTCCACACACCACCCGGTATTTGGAATATTCCACAGAATCAAGCTAACAACCTCTCTTGTAGTGTCTGTATGTGTACTGCAGGATGTTGGGGTCACACTCTGCTCTGGTTCTTGCAGTGATTGAGGCTTTCGATTGGGTTTTCTAAATGCTTCCATACATTTGAGGAGTTATTTACCTAAAAAGTCTTCCAGCAGTATGACGTAGAGTGAACTCCTCAAGTATTTGAAACATTTGGAATGTATTTCAGCACCGATCAGGATGTTGTCTCTATAAATCCTTTCAAGCTTGCCTTTAGGACCAGAATTGTGTTTTGTATTAGATTCGATGTGGTTTCCTTGCATGACAGTGATTCCTCCACTAACAAAGTTTACATCTGTCAGCTTCCTAATACACTGACCTGGTGGATGGGTCATGTTACGGTCCCTATAACCCTGCTGTCCAAAGTTTCCCCCAGATGGTGGCAGTGCGCAGCTGGCAGATGTGCGACCCGGAAGGCTTTCAGTAGTGTTCTGGGTTTCCTGGTTGTTAACTGCACGTTGTGGTGTCTGTTTCAGGAGGATCTTGTTTCCTTTATTAACCACTGTCTGGCCCCGGGGACCTTTATAACTGCACTGAATGTGAACCTGGTGTTTGAATACCCTCCCATTTATATGCTGGCATGCGTGCCCACTCATGTAGATGAACCTCGTGCCGATTGTGACATGTAGATGAAATGTATAACTTTTTTTGAGAATTGCTTGAAACATCAGAAAAGTTTCGTAATTGTGCACATGTATGTAAAGTGGTCCGGCTAACTGAAGAATGCTATGGTTTGGCTTTTCTGCAGGATTTGCAACAAGAAGTTAAGCAGCTGAAGAGCAAAGTGGATGAGTTGGAGGGAGAGAAGAGCCAGTATGAGAGGAAATTAAGAGCCACCAAGGTACTCGCTAAAGCACACAGAGCAGTGTAAAATGCATTTTACATGCACTTAAAATCTGTTTGTAGAAGCTGGGATGCTGTGTAACATATACAAAAGCATATCAAATGTTGAAACTGAGAAATCTTATTATATTTTTGAATATGAAGACTTAAAAATGTGTTTCACTACTGCTGGATAACATGTAAATTGTGGTTTGGCATTGTCTTCTGTGTGAAAGAGGTTCTTTCAATGTTACTCCAAAATCTGTAAACATCATTTAGTATTAGTGGTGTCTTCACAGATGTCCATTTCACTTGTCGTAGGGCCCCAAAATTGCAGCGTTTCATTGGTTTTTAGCCTTGGTACTTGGTCTAGAGGTGTCTCCAGAATCTCTGGATCTTTAAATCTTATGATGCAATGCCCCGATACTTTGAACTTCTCTAATCTTTTGTTATTTTATGAAGCTTTTACCCTTAAATTGTTGAACTCTTTGCCCACATAGTTTTTCACGGAGCAGTTAGTCCCTTCCGAGTTTTTCTTCTGAACAGCTCGGCCTCTTTAAGATGTTTTTTTTAAATATCCAACAACATCACTAATTGAGCTCATTAGTCTCTGAGATTTTCCATCTGGTATTTTCTTGGCGTTTCTTAAATTTAAGTTAAATTGCATTATTGATGTGAAATTGTAAGGAGCGCATATATAGTTTTGAGATTTGTTGTGTTTTTCCACTATTTTTAATAAAATGCAGCTCTTGCTTTTTTTTTTCGAGAGTTATTTTGTGTAGAATACAATAGAATAAATAAAAAATGAATAAAAAAATGGGACTTAATGAGCTCTGAAGTTTTCATTAGGGTGGGTTTCCTCTGGACAAAGCCAGGCGGCTTGTTCCCCTTTTCTTCCAGACTTACATTAAACGAACCCAAACATTGCTCTAAACTAATCTGACTAACTTCATATCATAGATGTGAGTGTGGTGTATACTTCTCATCAAACTCACCGGAAGAAGACTTTTCAAAATGTGGAAACTGGCCTGTGAAGTCACTGCAGCAAACCTGTGTAAAGGACGGACTTCCTAATCTGATAATTGCACATATGAAAAAGGAAATAGAGCAGATGTAGACAAGAATGGATGCTGGATACTGTAACAGAAGATAAAATTAACAGCTGGTGTTACTGTGATGTTATACGTAAACGTTCGATAATTTGATCAGACCGTCACCAGGTGAATTTCTTTAACCTTCATTCATCAGGATGAAATAATCAGAGCTTCACTCATCTGTGTTTCTCAGCAGCAGAGACGTGCAGCTTCATTTCCTTTGTTATGACAGAGTCTCTCTCTAACATATTGTTGGATATTGTCTGAAGGAGGTCAAACTGCCATTGGTTTCTCTGTGCTTACAGTGCTTCCTTCCTCCTCTCTCCCTCCTTCACAATCCGCCTCCTCTCCTCTTCTCTACTAACCCCTCTCTGCGGCTTGCTCTCTTCACTTTTTTCCGCTCCTCCTTTCTCTTCACATCCCTAAATCTCTCCCCGTCATTACTCTCTTCCTGTCCTCTCTCCCTCTCTAGCTCTCTATCTCTTACTCTCTCCATGTGTGTTACCAGTCGCTCATGACCCAGCTGTCCAGCCTCAAGCTGACTGTCGAGCACACACAGCTGGAGAAGCAGCATTGGGAGGAGCGCTGGCGCAGCGCACAGGTGCCTCCTCTTCCTCCTCTCCTGCTCTTGCCGCTTGTCATCTCCCCGTGTTGATTTCTTTCCTATGATTAGTGTTATGTTTGGCCTCTTCTTTTCTACTTTTCTCGTCTTGCTCCTCCCCTTCTCGTGTTTTTTCCTCATTTCTTTTCTTTCCTTAGTTTCCTTAGTTGCATTTGTTTTTGTTGGTCTTGCGATAGCTGTGAAGCTCTGTCCTGTCCCTTTGAGCAGGAAGGGACCGGACAGAGAAACCTACACAATAAATAAATAAATCAAAACCTACACTGGTTTTGATAAGGACAAGGTTTGTATTTTTTAAAAGCAGAAACCAGTAGATTCCATCCTTTTACTTGTGGCTTTTTCTTTCCCGTCGTTGTGATTTTTAGTGTGCATTTGCATGGATTTTGTGAATTTATTTGATTTTATCAGTTCTGTGTGTTTGTGCGACCCTACTGTGTTCATATTGTGCACTAAGGATATAACACGGTAATGATGCCTTCAACATATTCTCACTTAAGCAGATTTCCTGGCTGGTGCCTTTCATTTTATTTTATATGCTCTGTAATATTTGGAGCCTTCGAGACAAACACAGATCTGATGGTAGTAACAAAACCCTGCACATCTCTGAGTTATTCTCTGGCTTCCCCTGCTTCTTACCCTATTGTAGGTTTTTGCTTCTGGGTTTTATTGCAGAGCAGCTGCAAGCATTGTTAAGTTTGCACTTATAGCATGCCACCATACAGTCTGTGCACACACACACATACTGTCTGACACACACCTGTTGTCTTCAGCTGTTGCCTCCACTGTATTTGTTAGCATAATGTGTGATTACCTTTTTTTTACTATTCTTTTCGTCTTAACTCAGATTAGGTTGTCATAACATGTCAAGGCCTCAGAGCAGACACAAGCAAATAGCTTAAATAACAGGGTCCACTTTATGATTTTTTGGAGATAAATGTTTTCCTGTTTAATTCTTATTTTGGCACTTTAGTCATTTAATCTGATGTCTGAGAATAGGAAAGTTGTAATGGATAAAGAAAACGTGGATTGCATGTGACTGAAGGCAGACTGAAGTATAGCAGTTTTTATTATATTAGAGGGTCAATACTGAAAAATAAGACAGAGGCTTAACGCTTGCATATGTATAAAATATCAGTATTATTGTTTCTTTTAAAAAACGATACTGCAGAAGATGTTTCTTCCTTTGATGCTAACATTCCCTTTTGCTGTTGTATTTGAATTTTCCCTACACGGAAGCATCGGTACCCTAATTTGTCCGTTTGTGTTGGCTTCAGTTAAAGTGATGAGAGGTCTGACTGAGCTCTTAGCTCTTAGTCACTAGGCTGTAGACTGTATATAAAAGATGGACGTGATTGATAATCTTGAAATGGTTATTCTTGAAAGTTATCACTGATGGCCGGAGAACAAAAGTTCACCTGGACAAATGCACATAAAACAAACGCACATATGTGCGGTGTTCTGTGTTGTGTGGGGCTTTAAATATGTCCTCTGCCCCAAATCTACAAAAACGATGTAGTTTTTACACCATCTGTATATAAAAGATGGACATTATGAAAGTGATGCCACCTATTGTTTCCTGGACCTCAAATTTTGTTTGTTTGACCATTGCCATGTTGTTTTTGGAGCCAAAAATAACTATATTAGCATGAGAAGGTGGCATGCTATGCTATCAGATAATGCTAGTAAGCTAAAGTTACGTAAACTGTATGAATGCAGTGCACAGAAACACACATATTTGCTTAGTGATAGATCAAATAAATATCAGAATGTCATTCAGCAAAACTGAACCAATTATTCAGAGGAAACAATCTGTCAAAACCTTTTTGTACTATGCTATAAATTTGTTAAGAAGTCTTCCCACAGCCAAGTGCAGTTTATGGCACATCGTCCTGGCCTCATTTTCAGCTGTTTGGGCACAATGCAGTAGGGATGGGTGTTGATAAGATTTTCACGATTCCGATTCCATTTTCGATTCTGTTTAACGATTCGATTCTTTTTTTAAAAAGGAGAACACTAAGGTCGAATAGCTTAGAACTCTGTTTTATATCTTCTCTTTGAACAAGATAGAAATTTAGGAGTAACATGGCCTTACAAACCCAACAGTGAGATCTTACGAGATCCAGCCTATGGCTCTTCAATGGGGTCACAGGGTCCCCAGGAAAAAAAATTGTAAATATAAAATAATAAAATAAATATTCTTCTGTAGCAATAACAAAGTATAACATAAATTATTCTGTAGCAATTACACAAGAATATCCAGTAATGTCCCTGCCTACAATTAAACACATTCACTTACCAAAAATCATCTGCTGTGGCAAATGGGTTCAAGCCTTTGACCACAAACTTAGACACTGCTCGGTGACATTCGTCTATCCTGGCCTGAAAGGAGACGCTACCGGTAGACTGCAGCGAGAACTGCCAGCATCTGAGCCAGACTCTGTCTGTCTCTCTCATCATGATCACCTAAATGCACGGTAATGGCAGGTTTGTAATAAGGCAGATCGCGCTAACATAATATGCACTGTTAGTTGATTATTTACCTGCCGCATTAACGGGAGAGGACGTGCAAACGTTACCGCTGCTGCTGGGTTGAGATTCACGAGTCGAGCGGGATTAAAAACACGACATTCATTTAAGGTTATCACGGGTTTTGTGAGCAAATGCTTTTGCATATTCGTAGTGTTTCCTCCCTTAAATGAAATATCTACTTTTCAAGTATTGCAAGTTGCCCTGTTGTCATCCGTTCTCGTAAAGTATAACCAAACTTTTGAGCGTTTGAGCCGCTTAGGCGCCGTGTTTCCTGCCAGGTAAATGATGCTCCGCAACATGGTGACGTCATTCGGGGCGACTGGAATCGATAAGGGAATCGTTTGCAAAAATGGCAAACAATTCCAAGGAATTGAAACAGTGGGAACCGGTTCTCAACAAGAACCGGTTTTCGATACCCATCCCTACAATGCAGTAATGTCAGTCATGTTACAGTTAACAGCTGAGGGTGGAGAGCGTAGTACGTGTCAGAAATTGTGTTTTTTTGCCAGAAATACTTCCATTGGATAGATGCTTGAGTGGTGATGCAGGTTCCTTAGATCGTGTGGAGAAAGCTGTGGTAGAGTTTGTTTTAACAAAGTATTGTAAAAAAGTGAAATAGTGGGGTTGATTTAAAGCAGAAAACCAAAATAACTTGTGGCTACATGTGGCTTTCAGTGCTTGTTTTATATTTCCATTGTGTAGTTTTTATTTGAAAGAAGGTGCTCAGTGCCAAATAATAATAATAATGATGATGATAATATAGAATAATCTCAGAATTCACAACTCATTTTATGTGTTACTCTGATGGCTCATCAGTTGGCTGGTTGGTTTTTAGAAATGATTCCTCTTTAAGAAAAACGATTTGCTTAGTTGCTTCACACTTACAGCTCACAGACATCCACTGACCTGGAAGATCGACCCAGTTCACAGACATCTACTCTGACTTCCTCCACAGGCAGAAATCTCAGAGCTGCAGCAGCTCCTGGCCTCCAAAGATGCTGAGATCGAGTGCCTACAGACCCAGCTGCTGGCCAGAGGCGGCAGCGCCAATGACAACGCAGAGAGAGGTACACTCAGCTGACAGTCTGACCAATCAAATCTGTCAGTGCAGATATGTGTGAGAGGCAGCGATGTGCACGTCTGTCAACTCTGATTACTGTAACATCTAATCAACAGTTCCTCTCTTCTCTGTTCTCCACTTGGCTTGTGTTTTTTCCACTCTTTGCTGCCCTCTGCTGTAGAGGAGGTGTATATCAAGCATCTGATTAACAAATGTAAGGCATTTATGTTGCTAATGGGGCTAATTTCTAAGCAACCTCCTGGACAGCTGGATTTTTCTGTTTTGGTCATTTATGACTCAAATGTGAAACTTAAAACCAAACACTTTAAATGTCGAGGCTAAGTAGTCTCTTCATCGGGAATGTGGACCACAGCTAAGCTTCAGTGTGTGTCTGTGATGTGAGCCTGTACATCCTTTCAAATCAAAAAGACTCAGAAGAGTGTCAGGCTATGCAGCGTCCACTGTCCTGTACAAACTTCTTATACAACATCGAATCATTGTTATTTAACAGGAGTTCACCCAAAGTGAAGAGAGTGGGACAAGTAGTAGATAAAACTATGTAACTAGTTTATTGATTTCTGCAGGAGGAGTCACCAGAGAGCGTTGCAGTATCCTGACATTTTGTATCCTGGCATTGTCATATTGCAGTTCATTAGAATTGCTTTCTTGTTGCCTTATAAATGCTGCTCTAAAGCCACCGATGACATGCATATCATTTCAAAGCTGAGTCGTTTGAATAAACAAAAAAAATCCCATTTAGATAAGTTTCTGCATTTGAAAGGATGTTAAATGAAATCTGGTGCCGGCTCGTGTTTGTGTGGCTGATACTGATGCAAGCCTCATTAGTTCTTCTCTCGGTAATGGTGCTGTTGACAATGCTCAGTTTCCACGTGTGTCCCAGGTGATGCTGCATGGGCAGTTGTGCTGTCAGCATGTATTTGTTTTGCTTGATTAGTCCTATTTGCACGGCTCTCATGTCTGTCACCAGCACCGCTTCGTGCACCCATCAGCTGCCCTGATCTAACTAGCTAGCGTAAGGGTACAATAGGATCCTTTTTAACTTCTTTGTCTTCTTTGTTAGACCAGGAATACCAGAGGTTAAAGGTGGGGATGGAGTCTTTGTTGGCTTCAAATGACGAGAAGGTAATGAAATCATTTTTGCCACTGCTACAATATATATCATTTACAACAAGATTAAATAAAAAGAGAATGACCATTTCTGCCTTGGTGATAACAGGATCGGCGTATAGAGGAGCTTACCATTCTGCTCAGCCAATACAGAAAGATGAGGGAGGTCATGGCACTCACGCAGGGTGAGCTTCCTTTTTCTGTATTGTGAGTTTCTGCTTGGAAACCTGTCTTTTCTCTCTAACGTCACTATGCCGCCAATTGTTTTGGTTTCTATCTACCAGGAAGCAGTGAAGAGGAGCTGAGCGGCAGTTTAAAGCTCAAAGCCATCACTCACAAAGCACACTCTGACATCCTCAGATCAGAGGTAGGATTCACAAGAAATTTTAAATAAAAGTCAAAGAATTATTGGGTTAATAATCTCACTTCCACAAATGCTTTGAAAAAATGTTTTTTCCTTCATAGCTGTCATCAAGAGGATCGTCACCGCTTATGTTGTCCTCATCGCCGTATCAGAGGGATTTGGATTTCAGGTATGAACGTGCAGCGCACGTACTGTACGCGATGAATGAACGCCAGACTCTGAGTTAACTCTGTGCGGTGTCTGTTGCAGTTTCCAGAACTCTGTGGAGACATCGCTGGTGTCCGCTGCTGACCCAAGTTTGTTTAATGGGTCTTGGTAAGCCCTGCTACAGTACAAGCACATTCAAAGTGTACGTCTGCTTAACCAGATGTCAGTGATACAATATTTTTTCTGCAGGCATCGACGCCGGTTGATGTCCAGCAGTCTTGAAGAGTTGCAGAGTGGATCTTTACAAAAGGTCTGTTAGTGTTTGCCTCCACGATTCGCTTGTTTAATATAAACATACTAATCTCTATCTAATCCAGCCTATCACATCTGCTTACTAAAAAGTACTTTAAATCAGTCCTTTCTAGCTAATCTTTAACGTTCTGTTAATCTGACTGTGTGATTGCTAACCTTCTAATTCTGGGTTTGTGTGTGTGTGTTCTCTGGTCTCTCCCGTCTCTCTGTTGGCTGTAGGCTGTAGAGATCCAGCCACTTGAAAGTGAATCAGATGTAGGGGCCGAGGTACTGATCTGCAACATGATGTCACACATTTAGCTACACAAATCCCATGTATTCATTATACATCTTTAGATTGCAGGATTAGTATATATTTTTTGTAAAGAAGATGAAATAAATCAAAATATAAACAAGACTTGGGCTGTGGCCAAATAGTCCAAAAAAAAGACTCCTAATCAGTTTTTCCATGACCTGTATGGAAAACACCATGAAGTCAGGGGAAGATGTAATTTCATAAGGAAAAGAGAATCCGACTGCTCATTAAAATGTTGGCGTGGCACAAAAAGAGCTTCAAACACATATTGGATACTTTGCCTTGTCTGTTTTTACCTTGTTGTTTTATGCAGGCTGTATAAAATTGAACAACACGGTGAATCTTACTGCGGGTAACCCTTTAATGTAGTCGCCACCACCTGCTCATATCACATTGGCTATCTTACTTGGCGAAACTACAGGTTCATACGTTCTGTGGTCTCTCGTCTCTACTACATCACTAATCTTCTCCTGTGTAGACTCCCCGCAGGAAATCTCACCCTGCTGTCCACTCGTATTTTCTCTTCCGACTAAAGAGATGATCCTTTGTAGTCGTTGCCTTGATTAAAGCAAGAATTTTAACAGAGTGGTTCATAGTCCAGCTTTGGGCTAAAACATATCCACATATTTGCATGTTATGTAATAAGAAAGCAGGATTTATTTATGTGATAATCTGCACCAAACGTCAGTTACTTTGATCGTTTATTGTTGTGAATGGTCTGACGTGCGATGCTTTGAATTGTCAAGATGATCACCTTTCCTTTCAGAAAGGGTGGATTAGGGTTTCCTCTGTTAAATGAGGCAATAAATGAAGCACTGAAGCACCTTTTCTTCAGTATTAAGAGAATTCAGACAGCTGTTATTACAGCGGCCACAGGGATATATTACGACCACTTTCCTTCTCTCCTTCCTTAACTAATCTTCATGACCAACTTCCCCCCCCGCCTAATGATAAGAAACTGTATCTAAAGATACTATATATGGCTATAAAATGTGATTGTGACTGTTTTTGTCCAGGTAATGAGCAACTTTCCTCTAAGAGTTCCTAAATTTTCTGTTATTTTGTATTTATTATAAGTAAACAAATAGTCTAAAACGTCTAGAATGATGCGCTCCTTCTTCTATCCTATTCAGTGATTTCTAACAGGTTCGCATTATTTTGTTTATGCCAGCAAGTCATCCATCCTCATTATACATGTTTCACAAATAACAGGAAACACTTTAATACTAAGTTTTAACTTTAAAAAAAGTAACTTTAATAAATAAAGGTTAAGTAGAGATTGGACCCCAGCTCTCTAGCAGGAGGGTGAAATGATCTTTTAATAAGCAGTAAAGAACGTTCTACTGTGGAACCAATCAGGTGCAGGGGAAGGAGGCAGCAGCTGGACAGGCAAGTGGAGGAGCCAATCAAGGGCAAGGGGACATACTAATTAGTATCAAGCCACATGAATTAAGACTTGAACATACTAATTATCATACATTGAAAGTACACAGAGTGTTCGTCATACAGAAAGAGGCAGAGTACTGAGAGATGTAACAGCAAAGCAAAAAGTAATGGAGTAGTTTCTGTGTGAGTAGTTATATGGCTGCATAAAAAGATCCACACAAGGCAAAGCATCTCTTAAATAGACCCGATGCACTTACATCAACAAGTAATGACTGATGACCTAGTGATATGTTCGAGGGATATAATAGACAAAAACAAGCTCACAGCGTTGTCGTCTTTTCTGTGAGGCCACTTATAAACTGCTAGAATGTGTAGTAATGTTGTGCTTTATAGCAAACAGTGATGTAACTGTCCTGGTGCCCTCTGACCTCTTGTTCTCAGCATGACAAGTTCACAGTGCATTATAGTCAATATATAATCGTATAATCATACTGCGTCTACACAAACAAACACACACACAAACGCGCACACACACACACAAAAGGGCCAAGACCCACCTGAAGTGGCTGTCGCTAGTACTTGACATCACAGCTGCCTCCCAGCTGTTTCTTTCTGCTGGCCTTTCTCCAGTTATTCTCTCAGACCCCGATGACTTTAATGTGCGGTTATATTCCAGCATCATCAGACATTCACTGTCTAAAGGACAGACGGTTATGCAACAGAGGAAAAACACAAATCACCTCACGGCCCCGCTGTGATCTTATGAAAGCCATCGGGTAAAGCCACTAACTTTCAGTGTAGTTAAAGAAGAATGTAAAAAAAGAGAATCGGAGCCACATAGCAACACTACAGAGATTAAGGTGTCCACTTTGTTAGAGTCAGAGGTGTCTGAAAATCATTTTAGATTCAAAGCTGCAGTGAATTTATTGAATTGTATACATTTTAAGATTATATCTGGAATGTGATGCCAGACTTGGCTGAAAGAGTAACACACTGTTTGCTTTTTATATTGTACAGAATCCCCACATGGAGCTGAACAAGTACCAAACTCTGCCGGGGAAACTGAGTAAAAAGAACGAGCCGCGGGCCGAGCTGAACGGCGACGGAGACGGAGAGTATTTATCTCCCGTCCAGCTCTCGCCTGTCCACAGCCACAGCCAGGACTACAGTCTGAGTGAGTGTTGTATCTGTTAAGCACCATGTTTTAATCTGTGAAATCTCAAATGCAGGTCTCTCGCTCTTTGTAATTTAAACCTAAAAAATCTGCGTGACCTTGCACTCAAGGGAAAAATTTAAATGTTTGTATATTTTGGGGAATACATTTATTCGGCTGAGCTAATCAAGCAGCCTTCTGGCTGTAGCTTCATAGTGACCGTACACATCTTATTTAGCTTAGCAAGAAAGCCAGCATGCATATTTCCCCTCTTGTGTAACTTTTCCTTGGAATATAAAGCAAGTGATTTTAGTGAACAGATCATTTGGCACTGCAAAGCAAAACAAAACAAAAATATTTTTTGTCTTTGTCAACTAACTCTTCGCCCACTGCTTCCTTTCTGTGCCTTTTCTTTCTCCTCCTCCTCATGCCTGCTCTGCTGTCGGATTGCTCTTGTCTCCTGTTTGTGCTCTGACTGCAGTTCGCTGCAGGAGTGCCAGTGCTCCGGTTTTAGGTACTGTATGCCCTCACAGAAACGCAAATGTCAACACTGAAAATACACTTTCAGAAGAACTGAAGCGCAGTGTTTCTGTGACTGTGAAGTCACTGAGAGAAAGCCTCTTTGAGCAAACAAAAGCATCACCTATCTTGTGAGCAAAACAAGATTTTCTGAGAGGTGAGCGGAGTCAGGGTGAGCAGCCGTTTTCGCTGAGGATGAAGCAGCTTTAAAGCCCAGGATTATTAGGACTCCCTCACGACTCAGAGAGCTGTCGAAGATAATGCCCGCCTCTCTCGCATCAGCATTTGCTGAATTAAACATACGCTTTAAAGCTAATAGGCATAAAAGCACACGGCCACCCGTATATCTGCGTACACAGAGCCAGAGCTTAAGAAGGCAGGAGGGTAATCAGAGGACTGCGAGAGGGCGAGGAGTGCAAGCTTAAGTATGTATGAAGTTCAACTAGCTAAAACACCCCAAAGTAAACAAAGAAGGATGCAATCTGACATCCGCTCCCACTCGCTCTCGTGGCCTCACTGGGGTTGCACTC
>NW_024582473.1:1066416-1094610 GCF_018398535.1 Haplochromis burtoni
TTGATCCTACCGCTGAGTGGCAGATAGGATGGATAGATGTAGCATGGACTAGCATGCATATTCAGAGGTCAGCGCATATTAACTGAGACAGATATTTAGAGTAATGGGCTTGAAGCAGTAATTTAGAGTACTTCTAAAGACTTAACCGTCAACAGCTCTGCTTTGCAATCAAACATGTATTCAGCATTTATTTCGGCGATAAAGACGCTTTGACTAATAATGCCTTCTGCTTTTTTTCTGCTTGCATCCTTCTCACTTAACTAACCTCTTCTGCATCAGGATCTCCTGGAAAACATGACCTCTATGATGCTGGTGGGTATATCATTTCACCCCTAAGTGTAGGGGTCTTACAAACCTATTGAGGAGAATTTGCCAGCTTGTCTGTTTCTGGGGCTAAATAGGTTATCTGCATCATTTTATGTAGCACTGTCAAATATTGGACAGTTTAACAGCCACATGTGAATTCTGACACAGTAAGCACTCCAACATAGGAGAAAGACACACAAACTGTAGTTTTGAGTCTTTTTCTAACGATTATGTCTTTGTGTCACTTAGTAGCTGTTTTCCTTTGGTGTCTTTTTTCCAGCTGCTCTGTGCATCTTCCTGTTTCTTTGTGTTTTTTGATGTTTTTTGCAGACATCTCAGATTTGTTTCTAGCCTTGTTTAAAGCCTTTCTTGCAGCAATTTAGCATCTCTGCGGTCACTTTGGGATGCAAATCTTTATGGTTATTTGTCTTCTCTAAGGTAGTCCTGTCTCTCTCTCAGACACAAATTCGTGTCTCTTTTGTAGTGAAATTCTGTTTTTGTGTATAGAGCCTTATTTTTGCAATTGTTCTCTTGTGTCTTTGTGGTCACTTGGTTACTTTTGTGTTGTCTTTGGATGTGTAGTGTTTGTGCTGTGTTTTGGGATTTCTTTAGAGTAATCCTAAATCTCAGTTGTCCTTTGACTATTTGTAGTAGGTTTTAGTAAAGAATATTTGCTTAAACACAAAGTCTATGACCTATTGGTCCCATTAGTAATCCTGTCATAGTACCAGCTGTAGAAGTAGCCAGGAAAGTAATTCCAGAACAGTGACTATAGGTATGAGTAGGAGCTTTAATATTGTGATCAGAAATAGAGGACCTTACTGGGAATTTCAAACTGTTTGTCTGGTGCACATAAAAGGTGTAGTGCTGTACAAAGAGTGGTTTATTATTGCATGTATGAAAAATCTCAATGTGAGACGGTCAATTTTCCAAACAGAACAATCTCCCGTATGTGTGATTTAATTTGTAGCAGCAGATGTTCATGTTGTTCTGGTCCATAGCAGGAAACACAGATACTCTGGATCCCAGAGCTCCCCTCAGGTTCCTGCAGTGATTCCCCTCCTCATTGTTTTTTTTCCTGTGGCAGAGCATTCAGAGAAGCTGGAGGAGTGCTTTCCATCAGACCAGTCCCCGCTGTCCTCTGGAGTGGACTCTGGACAGCAGTCTCCTGTCTCACCAGAGAACAGGAAGGGTCACAGAGGGATTAGGAAACTCTGGGGGAAGTATGTTTTAAGGATATACAGAGCACACACTTAACAGCATGTTTGGTGTCCTAACCTTTTTATATTTATACTCATGTTCTCATTTCTGTCTGCAAGGATCCGTCGCAGTCAGTCGGGTAGTCCTGTCCAAGTTCATGACCCAGAGCTAGGAGACTTCAAGAGGGGAGGATTCAGAGCTACAGCTGGACCTCGATTGGCCCGTCCAGGGAAAACACGGTATATTAATTAATAAAATATCTATATTAATAAAGTGAATAGGAGTGATTAGGTGCACGGTTCACTTTTTGGTGTTTTGTTCCTATGCAGAGATCTGAAGACACCATTTTCTAAGTGGAACACAGAGCAGGTGTGTGACTGGATTGAAGACATTGGACTAGGTCAGTACAGCATCCTCGCTCGCCAGTGGGTCACCAGCGGTCAGACTCTGCTATCAGCCGCGCCACAAGACCTAGAGAAGGTATACACACTCAAACGCACACATCACTGCTTTATAGAGTGTGGTTCCTAAAGTGATGCTTCTAAGACAACCGGCACAAACAATCACACTGTGTTGGTTTTCCATACAGCGTGTCACATATTTTCAATTTCTACCTGTCTGATCATTGTTGCCGTCTGTCTGTTTGTTTGGTCTTTAGTAACGCCTGCCTCTGCCTTTCAACCAGCTCTTTAGTTTCGCCTTCAACACTGTCACATCATACACCTCATCTCCACCTCCAACCTTTCTCTGCGTCTCATCCAGATCATTTTGATCAGTTCTGTTTCTTTCTTCAGGTTAATCTATATTGATACTGGGATCCATGGAAACTGTCAAACCTTGGATCGCCGTATCAGGAGTTTCTGTTTTTCTTTTTAAATACCTGACCTTATATATCCTTCTGCTAGGAGTACACAACTGTTTGTTTATTTATCTACTGTGTTTAACATGGTTTTTGACCATTTTGTTATTTTTCTTTAAGTTGTTCTTCATTAAATTCTTCATCTTTTTAATAGAAAGTGGGTCTTTGAATATACTTTTCAGGTTTGTCCTTTATGGTATGCGGCTTGCAGTATTTCTTTAAATTTAGGTGCAACCAGAACTTGAATGGCTTTTATTACTAAAAGGTTAGTTTAATCATTTAAATTCAATGAAATTACCATCAGATAGTCAGATTGAAAGATAGGGCGAGAAGTTCAGCCATCCGGGAGGGGCTCAGAGTAGAGCTGCTGCTCCTCCACATCCAAAGGAGCCAGTTGAGGTGGTTCGGGCATCTGACAAGTATGCCTCCTGGGCACCCCCTGGGTGTACTGGGAATACCTTGATGTTCCCCCAGGCAAGCTAGAGGAGGTGGCTGGGGAGAGGAAGGTCTGGGCTTCTCTGCTTAGGCTCCTGCCCCCGCGATCCGGCCACGGATAAGCGGAAGAAGATGGATGGATGGATGGATGGTCAGATTGTCAGTCATTTCATCAATGATTGAATTAATATTTTGCAGGTTTACTAATTTATGGGTGGTCCACATTATCTGCCAATTTAACCACTTTTGCAGTAGAAGAAGCTACTTCAAGCTGTTGCTTTATTCACAAAGGGTTGCTGCAGCACGGGCAGCACGGTGGCACGTCATAGGCACTGTTGCCTCACAGCAAGAAGGTCCTGAGTTCAATTCCACCATCTTTCTGTGTGGAGTTTGCATGTTCTCCCTGTGCGTGGTTTCCTCCCACAGTCCAAAACACAGGAGTAAATGTGAGAGCAAATGGTGTCCCTGTGTGCTAGCCCCGAGACAGACTGGCAACCAGGGTATATCTCGCCCTATGACAGCTGAGATAGGCTCCAGCACCCCCCCACCACCCTGAAAAGGATGAGCGAATGGATGGTTGCTGCTGTTGCAGCAGCTCTGCAAGTTATATTTGGCAGATTTGTTTTATGTTGGATGCTTTTCCTGACGAGAACCTAAAGGGATTTGCGTCTCCTCCCATGATCTGACCAGGGATTTTTCACTTGTTCGATGAATGTATACTAAAATATTTTTAAACAATAATTTCACAGATAGGAGACTTTGGAGAATTTGGAAAACTCTTTCATGTTTTGCCTGTTATTGGAGTTATTTCAGCATCATTCCACATTCGACTATGAGGGTCGATTACAAAAAAAAAAGGTCCGCCGTTCATTACAGCACTTCACTATGCAGACGATGCACTGATGCTACAGTAATGCTACAACCTTTGATGATCGTACACGCTAAAAATGGATGTCATTAGACTTTACGAAGAGATAGCAGAGGTTCTGTTGTTCAGACCTTCTCCCCACTCTTGATGGCATGGGAGTTGTAGCATTTTGCCATACTACTTGGCGACTACTGCAATAGTTGAGTGTAAGCAAGTCTTTGATTTCACATCTGCAGCTGCTCCAGAACATCGCTGCCTAGCCACATAAAATCATGAAGGACCTTTACGACAGGACCCTTGCTGTCGCTTTTAAACTGTGGTTTACCTGTTCACATCAGAACCTAATCAACACTGGAAATGTTTTAAAATCCATTCAAAACACTGGCTTTTAATCTAAGCCTCAACATTTGCTTTTATTTATTTGTAAGATTTTATTAATTTTGATATTCGAAAGAGTGTTTTTCTTTTTTGGTAGTACAGCACTTTGACCAATGTTGCTTTTAAATCTGGTTGACTTGACTAAACTGTAACAGGAGGAAAAAGCCAATCGTTTCTCTTTGTCCACAGGAGATGGCCATGAAGAATCCACTCCACAGGAAGAAGCTTCAGTTGTCCATCAAAGCGATCAGTAGCAAACAGCCTGAAAAATCTGCAGAGCTCGATTACCTCTGGGTTACCCGTATGTAAAGGATTCTTTCTCTCACATACGCACAGACACACATATGGGAAAATCTCCGAGAAAACAGTTATGTTCTTTGTTCCAGGTTGGCTTGATGATATTGGCCTTCCTCAGTACAAAGACCAGTTTAATGAAGGAAGAGTGGATGGGCAGATGCTGCAGTATCTCACTGTGGTGAGTTTGTAACTAATCAATTCATGTGAAGTTAAATCAGCGTTACCATATGGGGGGAATGAGCTTTCAGTTGCCCAAAAATAAAAGGGATGTATGACATGTTTCCCTTCTTGTATCTGTCTCTGCTCTCCATGTTAGAACGACTTATTATTCCTTAAAGTGACCAGCCAGCTGCACCACCTCAGCATCAAGTGTGCCATTCATGTTCTCCATGTCAACAAATTCAATCCCAACTGCCTCAAACGCAGGCCCGGCAATGAGGTATTGTTAACTCATTTATACGGCAAAGTACAAAGATGGCAAAAGAGCCATTAGTGAGTGAACTCTTAAATTAAAACTTCAAATCAGATCCACTGTCTTCTTCTTTGTAAGTTCTTTTTGTACATTGTATTTGTACCTCACGCATTTTTCATAAAGACTCCATCCATGAAAGTCAAAAACTCGATCACCCGTTCAAGGTCATCGCTTGTGGAAGTCCTTGTTCTGACTACCTGTATGTGTGTGTGGCATCACATGGTGTCACATCAGAGTTAGCTAAGTTCATAGATTCCTGCTCACAGATGCACATGTTGGTGGTCAGAATGGGACATCCACTTGTGCCACATTTGCACATGCAGACTGAGTACAGTTTATATAACTATGTTGGTTTGTATTTGTTTAATCAGTTCATGCAAACAAAATTTGCCAGAAAACATCACTTTGTAAGGCTGGGAAACTGTTAAAAAGTCAAACTAGAACAAAAAATACATTCATTTGTGTGTGTTACAGAGCCAGTTCACTCCCAGTGAGGTTGTCCAGTGGTCTAACCACCGAGTCATGGAGTGGTTGAGATCTGTGGACCTTGCAGAGTATGCCCCAAACCTGAGGGGCAGCGGCGTGCATGGAGGGCTGGTAGTGAGTACATAAAAGCAGCCGGCATCTGGAGCAAAATGGAAAACAAGAATTTAAAAAGCATCTGACATAATTTCTCCTCAAATAGATGCTGGAGCCTCGGTTTAACTCTGATAGCCTGGCCATGCTGCTGAACATCCCTCCTCAGAAAACTCTGCTGAGGCGCCACTTAACCACCAACTTCAACAACCTAGTAGGAGCACAGGCTCAGCAGGAGAAGAGGGAGTACACTGAGGCGACAGGATACTCCCCACTCAGCATCACCGCTAAAGTCAAGGTAAGAAAATATAAGAAAAGACTCAATTATAAAGCTGAGAGTAGCACAGGCAGTAGGTAAAATAAGGCATCATAAGAGACCAGTTAACACCTTCCCTCTCCCTGCAAGTGTGAGAAAAGCGCCTTAATCCACGGTGAGACCTCAGTGTGTCAGCTCGGTTTAAGCTCTTCCAAAAGTTTAAGCCAGTGAGAACTGCTCTGCTGCTCCTCACATCTTTAAGACTCAGCAATCAGCCACAGCGTCAGCTCAAAGTGCCTCTTGAAGAAAATAATTAAGTAATAATAGAAGAATAATTCATCATAAGAGAATTTACGCTTGCATTTGATCCACTTATGATCTTGGACACTTAGATCTTAAATTTCTTAAGCTACATCTAATGCAGGAAATATGTATGCGGATGTTTATGTGGAGGTACATAATACTGTGGATGGGAAAAAAATCCCAAAACGAAATTGTTATTGTTATGTTAGATTTTCCCCTCAAGATGAGCCAGCTATGAAGTAAAATCCAGCAGTGCTTTGTGACGATATCACAGATGTTAGAGGACACATTTGATGAATGTTGTTGTGTGTCGCTGCCCGGTGTCCCTCATTCACATCTACTAAACACAAAAAAGAGCAGATGTTAGGGAAATCCATACAGATGTGATTACAGGAAATGGAACAAAACTGAGCACAGCATCGTTTTGATCTCAGTGTCAGCCTGCATTTCAGAAATAGCGTTTTAGCTGCAAGCTCCTTTGCAGCCCACTGCAATGCCAGCTTCCCTTTCATGCTGCTCTGGTCTTTTCACTTGGCAGTAATACCAGTGCAGTGTATCAGTTGAATTACAAGTATTCAAGAAATTCAGTGCATCTCAAGTTTCCAAGGTGTGATCAAAAGAACCAGGGAACCAAAAACCCTATTACCTGATTTAAATCTGATCAAGGAAGCTCTCAGAGTTGTTTGTCCTTGCTGTAGTTTTTGTGCATAGGACTGGGAGTCCACCCCTTTGTAGTGTTGGTGTTAAGATCTCCAGTTTGCATCTGAATAACTTGTAACAATAACATTTAATCTACAACATCTAAGGAATCTCCTTTTAGCTCTGTTTTGGTCTCCATATAGTCCTCAACAGGCGGCTGCATCTTCCATAAAGTTCAGCTGCTAGTCACAACATCTGTTTGTGGTTTGATGCTTGACACGCGACGTGCAGTTTTATCAAAGATTTAGTTGCCTGCAGCTGTTAATGATGGCAAATCAGTAAAGAAAATCACATCAGTGAGTTGGGTAATCATTCTTATTGACATTGTTGATGTAGGAGTAGTGATCGGCACGCTTTAAACGTGTTGCTTCTTGTTGTAGAGCCTATCATTAGTCACATTGTTCTAACATTAAAAGTCTTCTCAGCAGTCACTGTTGCTTTGTTGAAGCGTGACAGCATGACGATGCTTTTGTTCCTGTTTCACTGCAGCCGAAGAAGTTGGGCTTCTCTAACTTGACTCACCTCAGGAGGAGACGGCCGGATGAATCTACAGACTATGTCTGCCCCATCGAGTCCTCCTCGCCTCAGTCGGGACAGTCTGCAGTGAACGGGGTGCAGATGCGGCCCTACACTGGCTTCAGAGGCCTGAGCCCCATCCTAGACCGAGAGCCCGACCGCTCCAGGGACCAGGTGGGGCTAGAAGATAGCGGAGCCGACCCATCTCCATGGCAACAACTGTAACGCCAACAACACGGATGACTGTTGTCATCCTGTCTATTAGCCATTCAGCTATCTCTGCTACTACTCTGCTTCCTTTGCTTGCAGCCCATAATACCTCAGTCCATCCCCTGATATGCTTCTTTAAGCCCCGCCCATCAGCCCGACCCTGTGCCTTACATTTAGAGATTGTTTCTCAGTCAGCTGCTTGTCACGCTGCAGGGAGTCCTGAGACGAGCACAATTCAAGTATTTTGATTTCAGCTCCGGTCAGATGCCTAACTAACCCAACCTCAGCCTCAAACCTGTGCCATGACTCTAACTCATCACGAGAGAACACAGCCTCTCTCTGGATTCCTGTGACATCACTTCCTGTAATCCATACAGCATATACAGACATGTCTTCTTGTACAGTATTAAGCCAACATGTGTGCACCACCAGTAGATTATTTTTTATGTGTGACCTTTGATTTTTCTAACCAGGTTGAATGCAGTTCTGTTACATGGTCGAGATGAACTTGTGCAATATTGACATAAAATAATGGAGGGATTTTATTTATATCATTGCAGAGAAAATCATAAAATAGCATGTTTTGCTTGAAACTTGAGGTGGTGATTTTTGTACCGTTATTTTTCATATTTGACTGTAATAGTATTTTTATAGCAAAGAAAGGAAGCTAACGTGTGGTTTATCAAATCATTTAATAAACAAAATCCGACATGAGCAAAGTTGATTCGTTCTTTCTGATGATCAGAGTAGAAGCAGATGTGTAAAATGTTCAATGTCCTTTATTTATTTAGTTTTTAGTTGTACATCGTTATAGGGGCCTGTACTGGACATTTTCAGTGTTTCCCACAGAGGTAGATTGCACGTGCAAAAGGAGGAACATTCATGCTGTCTTAACTTATAAGAGCCATAAATTGTTGCCATTAAAGTCAATTTCTCATTCTATGTAAGGACTCAAAATTTACCGCATGTAGTGACTCCAGCTCTTGTTCTGCTCTGTAACATCATCAGTTCACAAAGTGATATTTGGCATTTCTGGCTTGCTGCATATAACTGCAGTAAGTTCAGGTTAGTAACCAGAACCAGCTGTCCCTCTGCTTCAACTTCCAGTTGACAGCAGTTTGCCAGTTTAGAACAGGGATTACCTTTACCAGCAGTCCAAGGTGGTAGAGTTGGAATCTGTTCACCGCGGGAACAAGAGACTGACTGGAGAATAGCTCAGTGACATCAAGACAGCAACAACAGTGACCCGGCTACCCTGCCAATGTCAAAGCATGCTGCTTGTTAATGTGATTGAACTCGCAAACTAAGAGTTAGGTGACTTCATGTGGAAAACACTGAATTCCTCAGGAAGCATATTCTGTATTTCTGTAAGATAAAGTAACAGACTACGCTGCTGTGCGGAGCCACGAGCAGCAGCATGCCTTAATAACCTACATCAAGCACTAACCTGCTTCCATCATCATCATCATCATCATCTCCATTCTCACCATCACAGTGGCTGTCATTGCTGTTTATGACGCCACGTTTCCCCCCTTCGGCTGAGCGGTCTGAGCCAAGATGGCTGATGATCATCACCATGGTAACCCTGTTAAAGGTGACATGGGAAGTGCATGTTTGACTATGACTCAGCTGCAGGTACAATCCTCATTATCAGTGATCTGTTGCACGTTTTCATATCTTTCTACGGTAATTTTAAAAGGTTTAAGAAACATATTGTTTTGATGATAGTAAGCCTGTAATTGTGAGTTGTAATGAGTTTATAAGGAATCTGTGTGTGTGCGTGTGTGTTGCAGATGGCGACCACAGAGGGTACCATTTTGCAAATAGAAGCTCTTTCTGAAAGCATCAACAACCTCACAGTAAGCGCCAACACACACAAGCTGCTGCCTAATGACTTGCGCAGCTGATTCGCTCACTGGGAATCTGCTTGTAGTCTGCTGTAAGAGAAGTTTGAGTCACTCAGATGGAAAACTGCAGATACTCAGATGGAAATGCCATTAAAACACCACGTCTTGTGTCTGTGTACAAATTAAAGCAATGCTGCTAGTGTGAAACCTGCTCGCTGGTACTTGCTTCTTTATTACTTGCGGCTATCATCCAGATGCCAGGCTTGGTTCTTTAGCATTTGTTCTGTTCGTTCAAGTCAAGAAAATCATGACAGTAACTGAAGTCTGAGATGTTTGATAACACGTTTGCAGCGTCAGTACATCAGTGAAGATCTTGGTAAAAAAAGAAATTTGAGCATTATTCATATCTTTTTATTATTTGAAGTTAAATTTTAAGTCCAAGAATCTGCAGGAGTTACATCAGAACAAGGAAGGGCGAATTTAAACCTCAGATTTATTATTTGAAATAATCACAGTAATTAGAATCAACAAGCTTCCATGGCACTAGAGAGCAGAGAGACGATAACCAAGGCATACTTTTTTTCACAGCAGACCTTTTAAGATGTCATAGAATGAAAAGCACAGTCTTTTTACAAACATTAATAATGTTCATATTTGCTAAGGTGAGTTAGTGTCACACATTCAAGGTAGCCATGTCTGAGGATTTCCTACAGATTCATCTTCATGTTGGGCATCTTCATTTTATAAATTCCACCTATGCTTCTCCTTTGTGACATGTCATAAAACAATCTCACATCGGATCTGATGTTCTCATTTCAGTAAAGTATACTGACCCCAGCTCAGAAGCAAACACTAACTTCTAATCTCTCTAACCCATTGCCACTCCCATGATGCTCTGCCCCCAGTATCTGCTCAGCCGAGATGAGCTGCGGAAGGAGATGAGGCGTTCACAGACGGCGCTAGTTTGAAGGACGATGACCCTAAGCTGTAGGCTGTCAATCAACCACAAAGACCTGTAGCGACCTGTCTCACAGCTGAATTGTACCTCAGCCCTCAAGCTAACACTGCAGCGTGGAGCTCCTTGTATTTACTTCTACTAGCCCCTGATACCTCAAGTTAACTCCTGCACAGAGGACTGGGAAACACAAACGGACCTACACATTTTGACAACAATCAAAGGTCTTATTTTTATTTTCTAATGTGCTGAATTGAACAGTTATTTATACACTTTTTTTTGTTACTGCTTTCCTTAATTCCCTATGCAATGTAGCTTTTAATGAGCATACTGACCACTGTGTACTGTAAATACTGTGCTGGTATTTCATTGGGGAGGACTGTGCAAAGCAGTGAACATGCAGTTTAGAATGGACAAACTGGACATTCCATCAAAAATGGTGTTGAAGCCATTTTTAAGAGCAGAGCAGCCAAAGAAGAAGGAGCTGGTTCCTCGACATTGTCATTCTATTGTTCTGCAGAGAAAGATGCTACATATCATATGTTGAAATAAAGAAGTTACAAGAACTACCAATGCTTCCTAAATGACTGTATGGAACAAAAAATTGTTGAAACTCCTCTTTTGCCTCAAAGTAGTACTGGCCATGATAGAGCACTACCCCTCCCTGAGCTTGGTCCTGCTGAAGGTCTCTTCCTGTTAAAAGGAAGTTCTTTTTCCCCACCTTCACTCAGAGCTTGCTCTAAGTGAGTTGTGTGTTGTCTGATCGTGGGGTTAAGCTAAATACCTCAAGACCCATACTTTTGTGAACAGGAGCTATATAATTAAAATTTAATGAAAACGAACAAGCTGCATTATTGCAATCATGAAACATAACTTTTTTAATTTACTACAATATAAATTAGATGGACAAAATATTAAATTATTGTTGTTTGACTCCATTAATCCTGAACATTTGGATACTACATCCAGCTTTGCAGTTTGGCTAAAGAGGACACCCATCATGAATTTAATTTCATTCCCTAACTCAAGGGAATAAGTTTACGGGTAGAAATCAAAGATTGTGCACAGGAAAGAGAAGTCTGGTTGCTTGTAAAAGAATTTAATCCCACAGTGTTTTCAGCATACTAAAAGTGGCCAAAACCTGGACTTTGCTCTGAAACATCATATAAATTTATGTTTCTGTGGCTTTAATTTCTATGGCTATTCAGCTATTTTAACATGATCACAAAACTAACACCAGGATTTACTATGGTTCATTTAACCCTCTCCAGCTGTGATGTGAACACTTTACTAAATTTACTTTTACAAGTAACTTTTTAAAGCACATCCAAATATATGGTAGAAGTCTGGAACAGTAGGACAGTAGTTTGTGATATTCGGTTGACAAAAATCAAAGAAAAATGATAAGACTGGGTCCTCTAAACAGTTTTGTAGGATTTTGTAGTCCTACATTAACCTCTACTGGTCAAATCTGGGATTTCTCCACCTGTGAAACTTTTATCATTTCCTAAACTGACCTTGAGAGCCTCCACACTATAAGTTGCTGTCCCAGCCTACCTGTCCTCATTGCTGCTTCTTTCTAAAAGCAGACAGTTACACATTTTGTTTACCCGCCAACCCCTTCAGGCTCACCCCAGTCCTCAAGCTGCTGCACCAAGCTAACTGGTAAGATGAGTCTTTTGTTGACTTACCTAAAATTTGACAAGATGCAAACACCACACCCTTGCTGCCACTGTCAGCGGAAACTCTGCTTCAGCAGAAAATTCTCAGTATTCTGCTGGAAGTTCTCTACACATCAGGACACAAACAACCATAAAACACTCACACAGACTGTGTATCTCAGCAGGACGAGGGAGAAGAAGAAAGGAAATGTAGTGTATTTGGAACTGTGGAAGCTCCCAGACCAGTCCTGGTGAGTATCTGTACTGATTGACAATGCTCTTTCTGTTTATGTGCTGGTGGACCAGAAACTGATCAATATTTAATGTGGAAAGTAGTGTCAGAGTCAATTATGCTCTCAAATAAATGAACAGTGACACTAATTCCATGTACTGGGACAAAAGCAGAACAGACAGTGGGTTCTTTTGCTCCTCAAAAATGCAACTGATTTAAATATAAAGTGATAGCAGTCACACAGCAGTGCTTAAACGGTTGTGAAGCCTTTAAAATTTCTTCATTTCTCTGTATATATGACCTCAGAATTCATAAAAGTAGGTAAAGAAAACCAATTTAAGCAAATGGATCCAAAATATGGGTTGTCTGTTTACTGAGAAAACCATCCATTGTTACACATCTGTAAAAGGTTAACATTTGACCTCTGTTTAGAAAAAAATATGCAACTAAATCTAAGTTTAAACTTAGGAAGCCTGCACTTTCTCCAGGGCTGGTTTTTCACAAAACCAACACTGTCCTAAAGGTAATGGATGGACGTAGCTGCTGTGACGTCATTCACTGGTTTGAGGACCATATTTGGAAGAGAGAAGAGTGCTAAGTTATTGGCTAACACTAGCAGTCTTTGTTATGAACTAGAAGGCACTGACAGACACAGTCGTGAGGTCGTTTTTGAGGATTCTAATGAATAGAACCGAAGCCTAGCAGACTCCAACTGGATCCAGCTGCATGTGTCCGGACAGCTGTCAGAGTGACCATGCCACTAACTCAAGTATTCATGTGAAATATTTTATTTAAAAAAAAAAAAAATCTGAGGGAAACTATCCATAGAAGAGTCTCTGAGGGATGATTTGCTTTAGGAGTCAGCCTCAAGTGGTCATTGGAGGAACTGCAGTTTTTGGAATTTTCCACATGTAATGTTGGCTCATTTTTTCTCAAATGACCAACTCTGATATTTTTAATTTTTTTTAACTGGGGTTGTTTTCATCTATATTTAGGACTGATGTGAAAATCTGAGTATGTTTTTGCACCAGTATGTGCATTTCAGCTTAAATTTTACGCCAAAATCTGACCATTATCTTTCCAGTGTATCAGGGAGACCAGCTTGTGATCTGCTGCCCATCATCCGTCGACCATGGGTGCAAAATTCAGCAAACCTACATCTAACCCACTGAGAAACGTGTTTTCCTGTTTCAAATGTGGCCAATCCAGGCAACCATCCTTTTATCATAATATATCCCCCCAACCGAGCATCTTTGCTACACTAAAGAGGCGCAATGTCCCCAGGCCCAACGAGTTCATACATCTTTTCAGCAACTGCATCTCTGCTGCTACAGCCAGAACCCAAGAGTACCTCACCTTCAAGGATCCAGAGGACAAGTTACGCCCGAGTCCTGAGGTGCTCACTCAGGTAGCAACACTTATTGAACAAAATACGTCATCAATAACCAAGACATTTTGCTTTAGAGAAGTTACTGAAATATCTCACGCTTTAACAGGTCTTCCTGATGACCTACATCACTCGGAGTGTTGAGGTCGACCTGCAGGATACCCTTAACTGCACAGTCATGACTCCTGAGCAGCGCGTCCTCCTGGGTGCTGACTGGGTTTGGGCAGTGCTGGAGAGGCCGACCAAGAACCCCAAGTTCCAGATTGTCGTGCAGGTCCTGCACCTGTCTGAAAGGGAGGAGGCTGAACAGAAGGTCTCTATGGACACCTGCAGTGAATCCATCCAGATGGCCCAGATGGAGTCCAGCAACAATAACATGTACGAGAGAATGGTGAACTTCTGCACCTCCATCGGCAAGGACTGCTACGCTCTCTTCTTGTTTTTTGGGAAAAAAACCGACAAGGTGAATATCTACGGCGTCCTCAGCAATAATTTTGAGGCGGCCAAAGGAAAATGCAGGATCGACAGAGCTCTGATCGAGAACTTCTTTAAAGGTTTGAGGTATCTCCATACGCCTTTAGGAATGATGCAGGCAATTATGACCAAAAATAAAGGTGAACCCATCACTGTCATGATTAAATTCAGCTGAATCACAGTAAGACGAGCACGCTGAGCAACGTAGTTATGTTGTATCGAAGAGGTCAAAGGTCACAACACCACAAAAACAGGTCTGCATTCTATAAATATATCAGACTCTTATATATGATATATAAAAAAGAATTATATCATAAACATATAAGAAATTGAAACCTAATCCATTTGTAACAATATAAAAGGTATTCGAGCTGAACAGAAATACTCAGACCAGCCCTTCTGACACCAACAACTACGCCGCTCTTCCCCATTCTGATGCTCGGTTTGAACTTCAGCAGGTCGTCTTCACCATGTCTACATGCCTTACAGCAATCAGCTGCTGCCGTGTGATTGGCTGATTAGATATTTGTCTTAGCAAGCAGTTAACAGGTGTACCCAACAAAGTGGCCAATGGGTAACTGTATGTTTGCCGTTTGGAACAACCTGCCCGAGGAACTCCACTTAGCGCTTCCTGAAAATCTGTTTCACTTCTTTGGTGGTGCTTTCTGCATGTGGTTCTACTTTCCCCCCCTCATCTTACCTCTTTTCTCTTAATTCTATTATTAACTATTATTTCATTCATTATTGTTTGGAGTTCTCTCTTTTCATCTCATTTTAACTTTTACCTTTTTAATGCTGTTTTTGGAAAGCATTTTATAACGCTGATTTTGATAAGTGACATGCAAATAAACTCCTATTAGGTATTACAACAACTTCAGAGTCATGTTTTCAATCCTGGTGTTAGAGCTTAGTACAGCTTGACCAGTGGTTAAGCTACAGAAAGGGGCGGACACAGTAGATGTACTTACCCACTCAAAATGTTATCAAAGGAGACCACTAACATGTTCCACAGATCCATTTATTCTCTTCCCCTCATCCAGTTATGGGTTGCAGTGCGGCTGGAGCCCATTCCAGTGGTCACAGGGTGAGAGGCAGCCAACCAGTCACAACTACAGCCAATTAAGAATCACCAATTATCATAACATGCAGGTCTTTGGACTACGAGAACAAGCTGGAGCACCCAGGGAGAATCACAGGGCCTTAGCTGGCCGGTAGATTCAAACCCAGACCTTCTTACTGTGTGGCGATGGTGCTAACCACCGCACCACCACGCTGCCCACTCAATTACTAATGTAGTTTAGTGATTCAACAGAGTAATAACTACTCGAAACTGCAGTGACAGCTGTATGCACAACAACATAAAAAAATCTGCACTTGTTAAATATTTTAAGACAAAGTTTTTAGTTTAGATAAAGCACACAAGTATCCAATTTAAAGGCACATTTACACTCATCCAAGTTCCTCCATTACTAAACAGGTATAAAAAAAAAAAAAAAAACTCCCACAACAACAACATAAAACACATTTTAAAACATTAATGCTCACGTGATCACAGATTGTTTTTGAGATCGATCTCAAAATTTCTGACCGCTATGGTTTTATCATAAAATCCCTCTACTGTCCAAAATTAAAGTGGAATGCTGAACATTCATATGCCCTTAGGCATCAGGAACATTACGTTATCATCTTCACTCTTTAGATATCAGGAATGTTTTCACACAGAAAAAGAGACTCGAGTGCTTAAAGACTAAAGCCGGAGCCCGTCATAGTTCATCCTTCCCGTCCGTTACTTCTTTGTAGCTTTTACGCTCACATTTGCAGGCAGCAGTGTGGTCATCCAGCTGAGGCACCAGCTCCATGTCTGCGTGTCGTGTCGGCTGTCCCGTCTGTCGCTCTGAATACATGTGCAGCACTTTGTAGTAGTAACAGTACAGCCTGCTGGGCTGCAGCAGCTCTCTGGCCGCTGCCTGGCCTGCTCTGGCGATCTCTTGTGCTTCAGCGTCGTTCTCTTTAGCCCATCTGATCTTCTCCAGAAGGTCCGACAGGTTTCTCTTCACAGGAATGTAATGTGTTCCTGCCTTCAGGTGGCTGTAGAAATGTTCATAGTACTGAGAGTCCTGTTTCAGAACCAGACTGTTCCCGAGCATCAGGTAAGGAAACCGGTACGCTGCCACTGTTCCATCAATGTTCACCTGATATTTGTACTGCAAGAGGAAGACAAGGTGGCACGAGTTGCATACACACGTTATGGATGTATTAAATCTATTCATAAAGACGAGGCATCAAGGAGCTAAACTAAATCATTGTAGTGAAGTGAGTAACGTATGGATGTATATATTTATAATTATATTTATTAAAGAAAAGACTATTTTAAGCTTCCTTACCTTAAAGAAGTCAAAGAATCCAACAAGTGATGCTTTGCCAACGTGTTTCTCCTGGTCTCTAAAGAAGAACCACGCAGTGATGCCGGCATCAAGGAGCTCTGGGGTTTTTTTGGACAGTGATACAAGCTGAAGACGCTCCTCTCGACTGTCCCGACCCCGGAAAAACGCCCGCTCAGTTTTATTCACCCACGGAGGCCCTGATGGAAGTATATATTACCGAGTGGGAAGAAATGTCTACGTTTACATACAAATTCACAGATCATAACCATATTTCTCCTAAAGGTGTTGACTGCTTCATATATTATATTATATAACTTTACTCAGATTTCCTGAAAGTTAAATCTGAGTCAATAGATGTATGAAATCCATTAAAAAAAACACTTCCTTGTCATTTCTATCTTTAAAATGTTAACAAACAAGAGCAGAATGTGCAATTTAGAAAAAACAGTGACTTTAGATGAAAACGGCTTCTGACTCCAAAAATCTAATCTGTCGGCCGACATTGGGAATGTTGTGAGCAGAAAGAAGTGCCATCTTATATCTATCATTCATCACATGGACAAACGTATTGGCTCACACCTCTAAATCTTTGAATTCATCTGTTTTCAGTCCCACTGCAACAGCCTTGTGATATTTTTACAAAGAAGTGTTGCAAACTCAAAAACTCCACAGTCCTAAATCACCTCTGGAATCAACATCAAAACAGAAAGCGTGCTCTGGGAGGCTGATGACATGGCTCAGCAGCTCCTGTAGGTGTAATGTGTAGGTTTTGTTCATATAGTGTATAGAGCAGGGGTAGGCAACTCCAGGCCTCAAGTGCCCTGCTGGTTTTAGACGTGTCCTTGATCCAATACTGCAGATTCAAATTGCTAAAAGACCTCCTCAACATGTCTTGAAGTTCTCCAGAGGCCTGGTAATGACTTTTGATTCAGCTGTGTTGACTCAAGGTGATATCTAAAACCTGAAGGACACCTGCACTCGAGGTCTGCAGTTGCCTTCCCCTGGTATAGAGTCTATGGACTGTGGTGCCCTCTGGTGGACAGTTACAAAAACAAACCAAAGGAGAAACTGCCTTCATAACGTGACAACCACCCTCACAGATGGATTCTTTGGTTGGGATCTTTTGGATCTTCGTTAAACTAGCTGCAGCTAAACATACATACTTCTACAACAAGTTCAACCTCTATACTGCCTGAAGAAGAACAGCCCACTAAGTTGGATTATGTAGTTCAGGAAACCTTGCACACTGTAGATTTTTAAAAAAAGGTAGTGCTTTATGGCTCTTGAGAACATTTTGGGAAAATACAGCAGAGGCAGCACTTTCTTTCTTTTTTATTTTATTTTTGCTGAACGCTGGCAAGTTCAAAGCAATAAAAGGTCTTAAACTGCTACACAGTATTAAAAGCAATAAATCAATAAAAAGTACACCTCTGTGTAGAAGTACATCCCAACATAATTTACTCCTGCCAGTTGCAGTTTAAGTGCAATTTCCTTCAAACTCAAAGTTTTAACAACTTGTAGCACAGGCAGAAATATACGAATGATGATAACATAAACTGAGGGCTGTTTTGCTCAGGAGTATCAAAGTTACCTGTATTCCCTTGGACAGATAGGAGGTCATTAGTGACCCCTCTCAGTGTCTCCAGGGTGGAGTGTGTGACCTCATAGGTAGGGAGGACGATATCCCGTGTGTCTGTGGAGCCACACCACGATAAGATCGGAACAGCAGCCGACGTCTTCGTCTCTAGTGGCCAGTCACCCACATTGATGTAAAACTCCACATCAGGCACCCTCACCTGCAACAGAACATCGCTGTGTGACTGTAAAGACTTATATATATATATATATATATATATATATGCAACAGCATAGCATGGAAAAAACAGCAGAACAACTCTACCTTCCTCGTCAATGATAGCAAAATTTCATCAGAGAACATCTTGAAGTCTGTGTATTTTCCCAGCGTGCGCCGGTACACGTGGTTGTTGATGATGGCGTAGTGAATGAGCCCTCCTCTGTTGGAGAATCTGTGAGGCACTTCCTGCCTGAGATGCTGCAGGTCGATGGTGGGAAAAGACTTAAAGTCAGCTAGAATCTGTCGGTCATCGGCGGGACACTGCATGACGCTCTGCCAGACGGAGGCATCGGGCTCAGGACAGTCACAGTATTCATGATGCACTGGACCTGAGCATGGGAATGAGCCATCAGGGTTAGATACACTTATAAATGCAATGTGGAAGATGAGGAGTCACTGTCAACTTACTGAAAAAAACAAACCCCAAAATATCTGGAATAGTCGATGAAGTCTGTCAATGTTGATAAATCCAAAAAAAAACAAACAAGTTACTGGATGTAAAGCTGTGTTAAATCTAGCGTATGTATGTGCACTCACCCCCAAATGTGACTACAAAGCAGCACAAAGACAACACTTCTTTATGCCAATGCTATAGTTAGTGTTCTTCTGCTCTATACATATGAGCTGGCTGTAATGAGGAGGTGGAGCAGGTTATCTAAGGTTGGTGGTGAAACGTCTGGTTACTTGAGTCTGCATGTCAAAGTATAATTGGGCAACATACCAAACCCAAAGCTGCTCTCCAGCGTGTTCATCGCAGTGTGAGTGTTAAATAAAAAGCACTTACGTGTAGACAAAAGTGATTGCATGAACCAGTCTATTTAACATTTACCGCATTCTTTTTAAAATAATTTTAATAGCTCTGACAGTCACTCTGCTCTTAAGTCTTTACGCCTTCCTGTGCTTCAGTAAACATCAGTCTTCCATTAGTACAACATGAAGTAGACAGTGTGACTCGTGATGGAAGAGTTTAAGTATAAATGCTGCAGTTCTAGGATGAGTATTTTGAGGTCCCTTTCATATCTATCTTCATCATTCATTGTGTGGGTTACCCATGGAGTGGTGAGACTTTAGTTTGTGGCCACTCTTGGCTCTGTTATCAATCCTGACTTTATTTTTTGTGCAAAACACTGGCATCATAATTAAGAGCAATGCACTCTGGAGATAAACTTTGCATGTAAAACCAATTCGTCATTTTTATCCCGATTTCTCACCATTAAATTGATTTTTCACCTTCGTGTAAAGGATCTGAGGACAGAAGGTGATGCAACAGGTTTTCTGACTAACCTTGGATGGTGTAGGGTGAGCTAGCCACAGCAGCATCTCTGTAAGAGACCTGGATCTTCAGACCCTTGTGAGCAGTGCTGTAGAGCCGATACCTCAACAGGAAGGAGCCGTCTCCTCTGTCCAGAGGTGGAGGGACGTGGATACGGAGGTACTCATTCTTATCCAGTGAGCCGATCTTCACTTTAAACGTGTCTTTTCCTGAGCACCACATTCAAAAAGCATTTCAATGAACAGTTTGAGTGCTAACGCAAGTAACAGTTATGCATATTCGGCCGCTCGTGCACGTTTTCGTTAACATTAGCCCCCCAAAAACTTTAAACGTAGCTTGCTAGCCACCGGGTTGTAATAACAAAAGAATGCTGCAAAAACAGTTTAAGGTTAGCTTAAAAATACTGCAACAGGACTTTAGTGAGCTAATAATGTCGCGTTGGTGGTCATTTACCTGGAGACAGAGTCAGGTTTTCTCCTTTTGAATTCACTGCCTGAATAAAGAAGTAGCGGACTGGTAACACGGTGTCCGGGTTTAGCCCCGGACCCCATATCAGACACCTCTCTGGACTGATTCCTTCAGAGTCACAAACCGGGAAGCTTGTGCTTAGAAATACTAGTAAAATTACAAATCGGCTAATTAAACCACTCGGAAACGGCTCGACTACATCTACGTTCCGGTAACACGCCATACTCCAGCAGCTGGCACCAAGTAAACGTGTACAGTCACTAAATTTTAAGTGCAAAGTTTTGATAGAAACTCCTACTCCGACATGTTGGTGAAGACAACACGCCCACTGGTGATGGCCAGTGATGCCTTCACGGGAAGTTGGAAATTTTGGGGGTATACATATTGTGAACGCCCCCTACAGACATAAATACTCCACATTACTGATAAAAAAAAAAAGATCTTAACACCAATTAACCACTCCTTTGTTGTTTGTTCTTGTTTTTTAACCAACTTTGCAAAAATACTGCAGATAACAGCACCAGGATTAGTTATTGTCAGGGGTAAAGGAAGTCTTCAGATTTACTACATCAGAAAAAGTACTTATTATTGCATCTCATTTACAGGTAAAAGTTCAAGTTCTACTTGAGCAAAAGTACACAAGTACTGTCAGGCCAATATATTTGGCTGACCTGTGCTGCGTTCATTTCACAAATCCCTTTACTGTTGTAGCTGGTGGGGTACTGCTATTTATTTATTTATTTATTTGTATTGTTATTGTGAACAGTGAAGGTGAAAGATGAACGCTAACCTTTTTCCACTCCATAAGTTAATGTGAGGGTTCCTGATGGTTAGGGACAAATGCAATCGCACTGCAGGATGCTGTAAACGGCCCAAACCTCAGTCAGGAGAACAACTGAGAGAATCCATCCACAATACCAGGTTAGCCATTAATATACTGCTGCATGTAGTTACATTGTAAGGTTTTAAAAACTGAACTTTAAAATGAATAGTGGTAATAATAACCAAGAGAGACCGACAGTGATCATCGACTTTTTAGGGGCTTGTTGAGATTAAATAGAACAAGATACAAAGCGTTAAAACATGTTAAAATAACAACAGCCTTAATAAATGGCCTGTATTTATATAGCGCTTTACTAGTCCCTAAGGACCCCAAAGCGCTTTACATATCCAGTCATCCACACATTCACACACTGGTGATGGCAGCTAATTGTAGCCACAGCCACCCTGGGGCGCACTGACAGAGGCGAGGCTGCCGGACACTGGCGCCACCGGGCCCTCTGACCACCACCAGTAGCAACGGGTGAAGTGTCTTGCCCAAGGACACAACAACCGAGACTGTCCAAGCTCGAACCGGCAACCTTCCGATTACAAGGCGAACTCCCAACTCTTGAGCCACGATCGCCCATAAATAATAAACGCAGCTGCTAAATATTCTGAGGAGTACAACTCGGAATAGAAAGTAAAGACTTCTCTTTCGATCTCTATGAAATCTTTGCATTCAGTCCCATTAATCAGCAGGCTTATAATTAAATTTCTCTGCTGTCTACATTTCTCCAGCTTACTAAAATACGATGAATTTTTTTCACCCACCTCAATCCATTTGGCTCTTCATCTTATGAAAGCACCCTGGGCTTTCTCAAGGTAAAGATCATCTAATTTAGTCTGGTACTCCATCAATTTATTTTTTTGTTTTTTTTCCTGTTTTTCTGTTTGGTTTTTCTTTACTACAGCACTGAGTTATTTCTCGAAGTAAATTACTTTCATATTCTCATTTTTCCACATTCAGTTATTTGCAGAATTTTATAGTAAATTCTTTGATCTTGAATTGAACAAATTCCAATTTCTGTATAATACACGCTATTGATTCCTTATTTTCAGTATCTCTGATTATATGTCTAATTTTATCACAATATTTATCCCTATTTAAAAGGCTGGCATTGAATTCCCAATATTAATATCCCCTGCTACTAAGTTTCTTCCTTGTTGGTTTTGGCTTTGGAGATTTTAGATTGTGAGGTACACCAAAAAATGGCATCGCTCACCAACCAATAATCAATTCCTGACCTGCTTTCTCCATTAGGTTTAAACCACGAATATTTCTTAACTCCAGGATTCATACATCTCCAAATGTCTGTGAAATTATTATCACAAGCAAAGTTCTCAATAATGTTATTCTGCTGCCTCCTTCCTAAGCGAGGCGCCCATCTGTCCATCCATTCATCTGGTGTCACGTTCCCATCGCCTCCAACGACAGTATAATCTGTGGGGTACATAACTTTAACTCTGAAATCACTTTTGTTAAATTTTCCAACAGACTTTTATTTTGACCCTGATTATTTATGTCCATAAAGCCTTGTGACAATAAGGAATAAACCTTCACATTTCAACACTACAGTTAACCAGTGGCCCTCTCTGTCAGCTTTGTAAGTTATAATTTGCCCTGGGAATTTATTAAAACAAATCGCCACACCTCCAGATGGATTAGATCCATGGCTGAAAAGAATCTGGTCTCCCCACCGATTAGTCCAAAATGTAACATCAGCATCTACAGAGTGAGTGTCTTGTAGAAATAAAGAGTGACATTTTTGCCCCTTGCAAAATAAAAGAGTGCATTTTTTCTTAACAAGGTCCTTCAAACCCTGAATGTTTAATGAACTAAATATAATTTGTGAGTGAACCATAACAAGAAAAAATGAAATGAAAAAAATAAAGAGGTATGAGTTTAACCCATAACTCTTGTCACCCACTCAGTGACTAGTAACCTCTCATTTTCAGCCGAGCTCTGTTGTCCCATTAATAATAATCCACCGTATAACAGTCTGAGCCTTTCATTTAGCGTCGCCAATCCTCCGTCCTTCAATGTATCCACGAGGACCTGTGAAAAATGCATGGATGGATGGTTTCCTGTTCAATCTATTTGAAGAAAATAATCAGATTTTTAAAAACTTATATGGTAAGTACATTTGCAATAAAAATTTTAAAAAGTGATGTGAATAAACTGTGAATACATTTTAATTTTCACATTTTTAACAAAAGCAGACGTTTGCATATTGCTTCAGCTGCATGTTATGTTCTGCACTTTTTCTGTTCACCTTTGCTCACTGATTAGCACTTGAGGAATTAAGTGGTAATGTGAAGAATAACAAAAACACTAATGCAGCATGATGTATACACAAAATCAACACTTGTTTTTCGTCTTTATTTTGCATCTTTTACACGTGGTAGTGTCACTGATATCAAAACTCACACATTACCTGAATGAAATACAGAAAATTACAAACAGGTCATTTAAATGAGAGTCATTTGTGATTTTGAATGGAAGGAACATCTGCAGCGACTGCTAAACGACGAGATACTAGTATGTAAAGATGTTTTCCGTTCTGTGTCCCAGCTTTTCCAGATTTGGCAGACAGGCATTCTGGATCATAGGCGCAGGGCCGCAGAGGACGATGAGGACATCGTTGGATGCAGCGGGGAGGTGGTCCTTGATCATGTCATAGGTCACAAATCCTGAGCTGTAGCTCCAGTCTGGAGAATAAGATCAAAGAACCACAAAGCTGAATTTTCACCAGTATGTGCACAATTCGGATCGTGTTTTTAGCACAGGCTTACTGAAATGTGAAAGCGTTTCAGTCGTGCATGATGTCAGAGGGTTTATTGTACCAAACAGCCACAAGAAAAAACTGTACAGCCGATCTATATATGGCTTATTCAACATAGAAGCATGTCTTTTATTCTGCTTTTTACTCCTTCTCTAAACGCTGAATATTAAACACTTCTTCTTTCTCTCATTTTGAATCTGTCTCTGTCCTCAAGGCCTCAGAGAAAGGAAGGGAGGCCTTTTGGTGAAAGGCAGGCAGAACTAAAAGACAACCTCCATTAACAGATAAAACAGGAGACATTCAAAGAAAGATGACACTGTCTGCTGCGGTTTTTGGTAAGACGAAGATTTTAGTGTCAATGAAGCCATTTGCTGAAGAGGCTTGTTCAACAACAGTCATCTCTCCATCAAAGGCCAGCAAATAATGGCACTGCTAATGAAGAGCTCTTCAAATAAATAATGATCAAGGGCTGATGTGTCCCCTTTCTGAGGGGAGCTAATGAAGACGTGACACGACAAAATAAAAGGTCTCCACAACAGAGATTATGTAACAATAATATGCTTGTTAATTCAAGCTGGCTTTAAGGATTATACGAGAGAAAACGGGAATGTTTTGCTAAGCTACTGTAACACCTTGTGGGAAGTATCTCCCTCCTCAGCCCGCAGGGATTTTCCTTCAGCTGAGGCGTCTTTGTTTGGTGTCAGCAGTGAAACCAAACGCCTGAGTATCAAGATTTATCCTGCTGCATGTAGCCTGGAGAGTCTCTAATACTCACATACAGGCCTGCCGTATATCCTGTGTGGTAAAATGATCAAATTAGTCACAGAAAATGTTTCTCAGCATCAACTTGAATGTAGTTACAAAGTTATAAAGCCACTGTAGGCCTTGATTTGTATGTATGTTTGGATGCTGTCTGGCCAATATGTTTGGAAATGTTACAAGTATCAGTTTGAAGTCACTATTGGTCATTTTTAACAATAAAGGTTTTCCTTAATGGATAATCTGTGTAAGGCTGTGGTCACAGCAATTTTATCATGTCTAAGCATTTTAAGCTTCATCTGGGGCTCCAAAAGGTTAGGGTTAAGGTCAGGGTCAGCTTGTTCATGCGACCTGCATCTCAGTCTGTTCTCTAAAACCTAAAAGAGGAATTATGGATTGGATCAACTGGTCCCTAAATGCAATTGACACCCCTTTCTCAACGAGAAGTTTGGGCTTGGGTGAGCCTGAGTGCTCCGGATCCAACGCCACCTCCAACGCTTACCTCCCCTCTGATGTGGACATCGGGTCAGTTGGAGGCGCAGTCGAAAGATTGCAGCGGTCCCAGTTGCTTGTCTGTGTTTATTGTGCTATGGTGTGTTGATATCTTTGCATTCCTGTATTATCCTTTTGTGTTACACATTTCAATGTTTTTTTCCTCACTACCTAGCCTGACCTGTCTCCCCAATGTGATGTTTGTGTATTGTATGTACGGTCGGCAAGGTCTGTCATCTCGGTTGTGGGCAAAAGACCTGCAACTGACATCTCATCATCATCTTCTTCATTTGCTATTTCCTGATATCAGGCGTATTTTTAAAGCCAAGAAAATATTACTCATATCTGGTTTACTTCACAAGAAAAAGGGAAAAATACTAGCAATGATTTATCTTCATTCCCTGTTGGTTTTCTAAGACAACAATCTTCAGAGTAACATAAATAGAAATGAATTGAAAGACTAGGTGAAGATAAGAAGGTCCATATTCACATATATTCATAAAACAAATGGTGAAACTCATTATGGATTTACAAACATCTTCCTTTTTTTTCGCAGAACTTCTTCTGTACAACTCGTGCACTCACACATCACAGGTGAGTCACACAGGTGCACTGCTACACGGCAGTCACGAGGGAGGGAGTAAAAAACAACACTGGCTGGGAATTTGCAACACAAAGGAAGTGTTGTCTCTGCAGACGGAGCAGCATGAGAATTTTGTCAGAGTTGTGCTTCTAAGCACCTGATGAACTGAAGCTGCCAACTTGACCCCATTCATATGCAGACTGATATCGACTTGACTCCATCTTGTGGCAACATTTATGGCAGGTTTTAGAGCCAGTGTTGGTAAGCGTGGGGAAAAACAATCCATACAGAATAATATTGGAATATTCTGCGTGGTGATTATGATATTTGCAATATATTACTTGAACTGTCTCACCTGACAAACATTCAGTATTTGAACACACCCAGCTTTTCCCTTCTACCTGAGAGCTCATGGTTGATGGTTCAGTCACACAAGGAAAAATAGGACAGCAGCCTCTTTGCAACTGAAAAATATCATCGGCTGCCTGCGTTTGTCGTACTGAATTATTTCACATTCTGTGAGCGATTGCAACTTGTGGTGACTAAATAGTTCCCCTTAAGGATGTTGCACATCCACAGCTGCTTTTGATTGCACAAGTTGCCTGATAGGAAGAAACATTTCTGCAAACAGTCGGCGTCTGACTTTGACTGCAATCATTTTCTCAGAGATTGTTGAAGGTTTGCAAATAGTTGATGTCTAGTTATAAATGCAGACAAATTACCAACAAGTTGTCAGCAGTCTGAGTCTTTGTCAGTGAGCACAGATCAACAGGATTTGAATCTGGTTGTATTCTGGTTAATTTACTATAGCACGGTTAAAATTGAACTTCTATGAAATGGGAATTTCTGTCTATGCAGACTCCAACAGATATGTGATTTTTGCTGATTTATCACACTTAGTTGCTGTATTATCAGAAACTCCGATTCAGGCTGATATTAGTCTGGCAACATTTATAGTCTGGCAGGTTTTAGCGACAGTGCTGGTATGCTTGATAATCACATTTTGCAGCAAAAATAAATGATTAAAGAAATAACTGTAGTGATATAGCTTTATCTTATTGAATATACCGTTTTATATATGCATTAAGTGTATTGTAATCGTGGAAGCATTTGTCTCAATGCTGCTTTTTTCCACATTCAGACTATGAATTAGTGCTTAAACTGAGCCCTCCCACTCTATTCTGGAGTGAACATTACACAGAGTGAATTTTAGATCCATAGATGAAGACATTTCCTCTTACTCTGTGGAGGTTTGTCCAGTGTGAACCACAGCTGAAGTCTCTCAGGATGGTTCTTCTTCACCTCCTCCAGCTCCTCCCTCAGTAAGATGTCTTTCTCAGTCTAAGATAAAGTAAAACCCAGTAAAGCGGTTTGACCACAACACTTTCCCTTTATATGCAGTTATAGAATTCAACTGAGACAACGCAATATCCCGCACACAGCTGACCTGGTTGGCGAATATGAGAGAGCACTTGGTGTTGTCAGTGGAGTCTGATGAGATACTGCGAATTAACTGCAGCATAGGAGTGATACCTGGGAGGGTGAAAGACACCGGAGTTAGTCTCAGAGGTGAAATACAGACTTTTCTCATTTTTCCAGTGAACTGAATGTGTCAGCAGTGCAAAGCAAATATCAAAACTTTCTAAAAGTTAAAGCATGTCACAGATTTGAGGACCACACGAGCAGAACAGCTCTTTTCAAACGCTCTGTATTACAACCCAGTCGTCTAAAACACACTAAAATAATAACATGATGCAGTAAAGCACTTGAAAAGTGTGATTACACGCAGGCCTTAGAATCACTTTAAGGTAAATAACACTTCTGCAGATTTTTGTCCTCTGTGATGTTCCTCTGAAGGAAGTGCGTGTATAGTTAAAGTTATTAGAGTGATCTGAAAATGGACCTGTTCCGCCAGCGATCATTCCCACGTGCTTAAACTTCCGAACCTTTGGCTCCGACTTCTTATCTGGTCTGATGGCAAACTGACCTGAGTGGATGACACAAAGTCTCAACCAAAGCAGATCACACAGCGCCTCCTGCTGGTGTCAGCAGGTTAATGTAGAAACTTCTTTTTTCTTTTTTTGGTTCTTTTCATATAAAACACCATCACCACACCATTGCCCTTATACACCAGGAGTCCATTGGGCCCTCTGAAGTCAATAGTGTCTCCAATGGTCATGCCGTCCAGGTACTGCGACATCTTCCCTCCATCAGGGAAAGACGGGTGGGTGTTCTTGTAGTAGACCTGGAGGAGTTTACAGAAGGACATCACATTTTTATTTTCACCTTCTTATGCAGTCTCATTTTCCACAACAGTGCAATAAAAATGACTTCCAGGCTCTCAAATGATCCACTCAGCCGGTAATAATCAAATGTCAAGCTTTAGACATATTGTCTAATATTACTATTGATATGGCCTTTTTCTCTTACTGGAAAAGCTTCCCTATAATCCAGAAAACAGAAAAAAAGAGTATGTAAAACCAATATTCAAAATTTTATTTATGCTTTTGGAGAAAGCATCACAGTCATGTGACAAATGATAAAACCTGTGCGGTACAAAGCATCTCATTGTGCATCAACATTGTGCTTCAGTTTTCTGTATGAATGATATTCTAGTGTTAGCTGTTAGCTTAGCACTCAGTAATTTTATATACATATAAAATTACTCCAGAACATCAGCGTAACTTTGTGCTAGACATTGGGGAGGGTCAAGATCTCTGTCTAAATAAATAACTCTGAGTAAATTCCCAGATGATTAAACATGCAACTGCTTTGCTGGTAATAACTGAAATGAGTAAAGAAAATCAACAGCCTATTTATGCAAGATAATTCACAATTTTATTG
>NW_024582473.1:1094630-1098494 GCF_018398535.1 Haplochromis burtoni
GTCTGATTATTGGAGGGGTCATAACCCCCCTAACCCCCCTGGAACTTACGCTCCTGCTCCAACAGCCTCAGTTTTTTTAAGGTATTATAGCTTCAGACTTGGTTGCCTATTAAAAACAAACTCATGGCCTTTCATCAGTTTCTAGGGCTTTGTACAAATGGCTTATAGTGTAATAAAAGTGATAAAAGTGTTTATTAAGCAATGACTGACTGTCCAACTGATAATCTCACTGACGATAGTAGCTCAGGATGCAATACAGACACTCAGATCTTTACCAAATTTCTTAATAATTGCTCTACAGATCAAATGTGAACATGTTAAGGTTAACCACCTTAACCACGAGGTCAACATATCCTTGGTGCTCATCACTGGAGACTGGAGTGTAGGCTCTAACCGCCAGAACGCCGTTCACCTTTGCTGACAGGTACACGTGCTGGCCTGCACAGCGGACAGAGACGGGGAAGAGAAGTGGCAGGTTTGGTGTAGTGTTGGGTTAAAGTGAAACAGGACGGTGGGGAAAATGTTGATACAGGAAATGAGGGCAGTTCTACGGCTGCAGCAAGGAATCGTGAGCATCACTGTCAAGTGCTAATACTTATCTATTCTAATCAAAGTCCAATAATTTTTTATTTTTGATGTTTAACCGGTGTAATCGGCAAGTGAGCTTGCCTTCTTGTTTTTTTGTCTGGTTATACCGCAGCATAAGTATGAGGAAGTGCTAAAAGTGCTGAGTTCTCAGATAAGAAAATCTGCATGCTTGCTTTTTCTACTAGGATTTTATCAGAAGAGAGAAAGAAAAGAGCTGGTACAGTACCTACTGGCAGCCCAAGGATGTGACTTGCAGATGGAAGGCCAAACCGAAATTTCTTTGTGTCATGACTGATTTCCTGCACAAGGACACAGCCACAGTACCATAAAAAGAGAAAATACATATAATATTATCCTTCTGGGCTGGCTAAATAAATCTCCCATGGCTTCAGTTTGAAGCTTTATGTTTATGCAATACATTAACAGATATTTGTCCTATTATGTAACTGCATCTTGAGGGTATTTAAAACATAAAGACCGTTCCAGGCCTGCAAACCGGTGCACTGCACAAAAACAGAGCTGTTAACAGCAAACTCAGTGAGAGCAGCAAATCTATCACTGCACCCCCAATAATACTTTCTTATGATGGGAATTTTTGATGAAAGAATGAGTCCTACATTGCCCACAATGCAACGCAACAGACCTTAATGTTTAAAATGTGGTGTGTGAAAGGATTTACACGGGCTCTGAACTGTTCTTTTTTAGGGTCAACATGAGTGAATTTCAAAGATTACTGAAGAGAAATCTTGTGACTACAAATGTGCAAATCTTGGGGTTTTTTTGCAGTCATTTAAAAATTTACATGCTTATTCATCATAAACAGATGCAGGTCTAAACACACACTGGAGTTTGTATGCAGCCCACCTCTTTGCGTATAAGTGGGAGAGGATATTTCACTGTGGGATCTTGGAGAGTGACGGGCAGCTTCTTCGTCTTCTCACCTGAAGAACCTAGCAGGAAGTAGAAAACTGTTCCTACCAACACAAAGACAGCCACCAATCCAGGGATCACCTGCAGGACAAAGATCAAAGTGTGAACACGCTGCATTTGTGCGTTCACATTCAGCCGTTTGTAGCACGCCCAGCGACTTGCACAACAGTTAAGACAGAGAAACAGTTTACATTCAATAACTGAAAGGAGAAATAAAGCTCATTTTTTTCTCACCAAGGTCTCGTCCATGTTTAACGTGACAAATTAGTCAGTCAGAGCCTCCCTCTCCTCCCACAGACCAGAGTCCACACAGTTAAGGCAGTGACAGCCTTGCCTCATTCACTCTACACACAAATCTCAAAAGGGGCTTGGCTTCCCACTGAGGTGAAAGGTGACACGGGGCCCGAAGCACCAATAGGAAGACAGATTTCATCATGACGCTATATAGTACAGAGGTGGTATTCAGACAGTGAGGAGCAGAGCCTTGAAATCACACCACTGACAGAGGGGAGGAGAGACAGGCATATCAGATTATATAACAAAGACCTTCACTGCTCTGTACAGGGGCACAAAATACTTTACTCACTTCAGAGAAAAACATGCTTTTCAGAAAATAATGAACTTGTGTATGAATATTTCCACAAAAAGGCATCTAATTCATTAATGTATTCAAGTTAAACACAACAGTGATAAAAGTTTTAGCTGGCATTAAATATGTCCTTGAGTTAACTAGTAATCTTTAACTGTGAGCCCAGTCTCAATGAATCACTGTGAAGCAACAAAAAGGCAAGAAAAACAAAAATCAGCCTTTCCACCATATCTCATGATCAAACTTAGTTTGGTTAAAAAAAAATCTGAGAAATTAGAGAACAATGTTCAAAAACTTGTTTTTTTATACTAATGAAAGAAAAAGTGGGGCAAATATTATGAATCCTTACATTGTTTTTAATGCATTTGTGTTTGAAGAACAGTAAAAAGTAAAAGCGCTCAATGCAGCAAAAGTCACTGTGAATCTATTGCAATAACATACTCTCATTATAATCACTGAATGCATATGCATTAAAACAATAGTATTTTAATGTTGTACTATGTTGCATGGATTAATGTATCTTATTCTATCATTTAAGAATTTTTACAAATGCAAAGTACACAAGAGCATATTATGGCAATGCATGCGTAAGCTGCAAGTTCATTGAATTTGTGCTTAAGTATAGCTCAGTCAGGACTATATTTATTGACAATCACAAAAATTATATTTGGGAAAACAAAGCAGGCATTTATGATATTGGGCTGGGTGGAGGTGGGTTGCAAAGTGGTTTGCTCAAATCCTGCATCCTGTATGAGATTAGCTGGTTGGGAGTGTAGACTTTACCAGCTGACCCGTCATCTGATGTGGTGTTGCACTGAGCTGGTGTCCAGTTGATTTCCTGGGATTGAAGCTGAGTTTGGCTTTGTGGTCTTTTGTTATACGCCACTATATTCCTTTTATTAGATACTATATTTTATTCTTTACAAAAATCATGTTTTTGGCAGTTGGAATTGCTAAAAATCAATGTAACATCTAACTGCGTGTCTTTGGGAGTATCCTAAAAAAAGATGAGCCAATTTTATTTGTACCCAGTAACAGTTGCAGCATTTTAACCATTTTGTTTAGTCACAGTCACCAACACTGATAAAAACATAGCACGGGGTAGAATAATGCACTCTGTGTCTCTGTGTCAAGTCAAATGATTTAAAAGCAACAAATGTTGACCAAATCGTTGCAAAAAATTATGAGGCAGATTTTTAATACAGTCTTTAATACTTGAGCATAACTTCAGGGTAAGAAAATAGCAAGATGACAAAATGGTGCGAGGAATATCCTGAGGTTTCTGTAACAAAAATGACTAAACTAAACTACCAGTGTGGTTCTTGAACTATCAGTATGTTGAAAACTGGAGAGCAAGCATTCTAGGAAACAGCAACAAGTAACAGACAAGCGATTGAAAACTCCCGTTTTTGCATTCCCAGGCAGCAGCAGCAGACTTAAAGACAGCAGAATTTAACAGGTAGCCTCCTTCCTGCAGGTTACTGTGCCAGCTCTGATGATTCCCTACTGTAATCTTCATCTACACTCCGGTCCACATTTAAGGTAACATCCTCTGAGGCGTCATGGTCCACATCGGCCCGGTGAGGCAGGGCTCTGGTTCTGTACTGCTGCACAACTAGTTCTGCAACACAGATGTTAAATTAAAAAAAGATTTATGTAGACAGATGAAAGAATCACTGTACAAAGAACCAGTCGTAATCTCATTATGTAATTGTGGGTAGGGATGCAACGATACACAAAATTCACGGTTCGGTTCG